>NC_133663.1:179343857-179553125 GCF_037893015.1 Macrotis lagotis
AGAGCAGCTAGATGACTCAGTAGATAGAACACTGGACTTGGAGTCAGGAAGACCTGATTTCAGTTTGGCTTCAGAAATAGTCAACAGTAACTAGGTGCTGCAATGAATGAAAAGGTCAGTCCTTCTCTGAAGGACATGACTGTGAGTGAGCCCTTGTTTTTTTAGATACTCCATTAATTTAAGGCAACACAATTCATGAAATAGAAAACTAACCAGAGAGGTCCAGATGGAAATGACTTCCCTTGCCCAATCTACGGGTTCCTGAACTTTATGATCACACATTTTTCTCAGCTGGCTCCCTATTAAATATCCATCAGGGTTAAGTTTCACTTGTCAAGGGAGTTCTGTCAGAAAGTATTCACAAGGGGCGGCTAGGTGGCACAGTGGATAAAGCACCGGCCCTGGAGTCAGGAGTACCTGGGTTCAAATCTGATCTCAGACACTTAATAATTACTTAGCTGTGTGGCTTTGGGCAAGCCACTTAACCCCATTTGCCTTGCAAAAGCCTAAAAAAAAAGTATTCACTTGATTTAATGTGGTTTAGTCACCCTTGGCATCTACTTATCAATTTATTGGTTTTTTTACCTAGCCCAATTAATAAATTAATTGTTAATTACCTGGAAAATGTTTCTTGAGGGTTTTATTCATGATATTGCTAAGAAAATGCCCTTTAAGAGTTGGACACAACTTAAATATCTGAATAATAACAACAACAAAGACTTGAACTAGAAGTAGTCATTGTCAGATACTGAGGAGTAGGTTGCCCAATGTCCCAAAAGAATTGAAAGACTTAAGCTATCTTCAAGTCAAGTGGAGGCATTTATTTGGATGATCATGTTCCCTAAGAGCAGCCTAGTTTCCCAAAGCAGCTCAACTAAAGAGAGAATAAGTTTTTAAAGGGTAGAGATGAGGTAATCAGGGATAAATAGATGGGAGTAGGGGGGGGGAGTAGCTCAAAGACTTAAGCCTTTCTGGCTAAAGCTGGGATTGATTGTTTTGTTGATTTGGGGCTAGCTGGGATTTATTGAGTCCTTGCTAGGGGGCAAGGTACTTCACTGAACCTCTGTGATTATGAGTCATTTGTGGGGTAGCTGGGTGACCCAATGATTTAAGTACTGGGTCTGGAGTCAGAATCAAATCTATCCTCAGACACTTACTACATTACAACCGCGGACAAATCACTTAATCACTATTTGCCTCTGTTTCCCTGTATTTAAAATAGGGATGATAATAATAATAGCACCAGGTTACAGTTAAGAACAAATGAGACAATAATTGTAAAGTGTTTAGCATAATACCTGAATACTCTAAAAATGTTGTTGTTGTTATCTGAATCCAGATTCAACCTTCCTCTTTTCACTTGGAGGATTATATTTTATTTTAAAGAGTTTATTTCCATGTCTCAATAGATTATAATCTCCTTGAGGGAAGAAAAAAAAATTTTATTTTTCTATGAATCTTTGTACACATTTAACAAAATTGTTTTGTACATAGAAGAAAGAGCAATTGGAATTAGGGGGTGGGTAAAAACCAATTAGGACATAACATATGTGGGGGTGTGATCAGGGACATATTCTATATGTTGTTAATGCATATATTTTGAATACTAGAAAATTCTACTCTATGGCTTAAAATTGTTAAGTCAAGTTGCATTTGTTAAGAGTGAAGACTCAATTTCTGAGGTAAACTGTCATTTAGAAGTACAGTTTTGAAATATGTGGAAGAAGGTAGCAATAAAAGATTGTTTTGTAAAATGCCTTGCCTTGATTTTCTAGACTCTACTCATTTGACATATTCTTCTTATTTGCTTATTTTTTTTTAGCATATTTAATGTCTGGAACTGTGGCAACAAAAGATAATAGTTCTGATTGTGGGGGTCTTTTCATATATCTTCCTCTACTTAGCATCTCCCTTTATTTCACCCTCCAAAAGATGAGAACTCCTGTTTCTTGATAGGGCTTCCAGATTCCGCTCTAGGACTGAGTTCTTCCCATTCTTCTAATTCCACAACTCAACCTCACCATCTTTAGAAGACATCTTTACTTTCTCTTAGTACTTACAAAAGTCTTCAGTTATTCTATCTGAGTTATTTAGAAAGAGCCTACCTCTTTTTGAAGGCTCAGAATCATCGTATCTCTAATGTTCTGATTTGGCAAATGAGTTGGGATAAGATATTCGTGTCCTTTAGTACAATGTTTAAAAATCATTCTTGTAGGTACTTAGGATTTATTTTATTTAATTAAATGTGAAGCAGAGGAAAAGAAAGATATTTCATGGAAATAACACAAAAAACCTTAGTGCTGACAGGGATAATGGAATTTCTGTTATTATAAAGTAAAAAGCCGGAATTTGGGGAGTCTGGATAGCTGCGTGATGCTAACAATGATCTAGTATTTTACAAGGTGCCTTGACCAACACAAGATTATAGTATCTTAAGTTCATAGAGCTAGGGTTAAAAGAGTTCTAGAGAGTCATCCAAGTGTCGTAGTGGATAAAGCACTAGCCTTGGAGTTCAAATCCGGTCTCAGACACTTAATAATTACCTAGCTGTGTGGCCTTGGGCAAGCTACTTAACCCCATTTGCCTTGCAAAAACCTAAAAAAAAAAAGAGAGTTCTAGAGCTTAATGATAATGTTCAGTTCTGTTGTTCAGTTCTGTCAATTGTGTTCATGATCCCATTTGGAGTTTTTTTGGCAAAGATACTAAAGTAGTTTGACATTTCCTTCTCTAGCTGAGGATGAGGAAACTGAGGCAAATAGAGGTTAACTGACTTATCCAAAATTACACAGTGTCTGAGGTCAAATTTGAGTTCAAGAAAATGAGATCTAGAGTCCAAGTTGGGTACTTTATTTTCTGTGCCACCTAGCTGCCTTTTACATTACTACTGAAAATTTAAATCATCACATACAGTAATATGACAGGGCTGTGGGTTAGGAATGATTGACTTGTAGTTTTTCAAATCACTTACTAAATCTTTTCCACATTAGTTTCTGAATTTGCTTTCTTTCTAAAGTTAAAAGCTTATTTTTAGAAGAAGAAAACAAATAAACAACAATTTTCCCACACCTCGAATAACACAATTATGTTGAAAATGACTGTTAGTATAAAAAATTGGGGAGTAAAAATTGCAGATTCTGCTATTAGGCAATGGGAGGCCATTTACCTCAATGGGAAACTGGGTCTTTCTAAAAGGCTTTCTAATGATATTTGAAAATGGAATAGTAATAAGAAAGGCTAGATTTCTGATTTCTGATTCAAATTAGTTCTAAGTCAAGAGCTATTTTTGAACTTTTTCTTCCCCTGAAACATGTCATGATTTGTTTATTTTTGTTAGAAAGACAGCCCTGTCCCTGTGCCAGGGAATTTTCAAACATCCTGCCACCAACATCTGCACATAGAATAGAATGCTTTGGAGGGTCAGATATAAAAACAAATTTCCTTGGAGAAGAGTTAAAAAAGACAAGCAGTATTTTTGTGAAGATATACAGAATTTGCAAAAGAAATGGACGATCAAATTATATCAGTAAATCATTGTGATTGAGCCAAAAGGGGATCTGGGCCCTTCCTTCCTAGGAAAATGCATTTCAAGATTTTTAGATTTATTAATATTTCTGCTTTGGTATGGGTCTTCCAGTGCCCAAGATCTCATGGTTTATAGTATACATTGATAATTATAATGCAATTAAATGCCAACAGGGATAAACTAGGTCTATAAGGAAAATACACACACACACACACACACACACACAAACACAGGCACTGCAAACCTCCTTACTTTTTTTTTTCTAAGAGGTTAGTTTCAAAATTTTGAGAGTTAGCTAAATGTTTCCATTACCAGGAATGGAGATTTGCAACAGTAAAGTCATAGAAACAAGAGGACTGCAACATATAGCAAAGGCAGTTTGGCTTGCTTCAATCAGCCTTGATTCTTGCAGTCTCCTCCTTCAGCCTTGATGCATTGCAGCTGAATCAATCAGGGGGAAATTTGGATGGATTGGCATAATAGCCAGAAATATCTTTTCCATTGTACAATTGTTCTGCTACATTTAGATACAGCCTATGCCTTCAGAGCCAGAGCCCTTACAACGTTGCTGCAAACCTCTCCTGGGGTGATTGGAACTAATTAAAATGCTTTGGGGGAGGAGAGATGAAAAAATAGACAATCAATTTCAGCCAGTACTGAGAATCCAACTTCCAGCTACTCAGCTGTATTTCTGAACCACTCACACTACTAGAAATGTAGCCTGTTAAGAAAACTTGTGGGCTACACTTATTTGGAAATGGCAAAGAAAGAATTCACTTTTTAAAAATGCTTAATAATACACTCTAATAGTATTTCTTCAGCAAATGTTTTGGGGGTGTAGGAGTATTGGAAAGGAACCAGGCCATTGATTTGGGGCATACTGATAAGAATTTGGCTGAATGTCCCTGTTTATGTGGCCTTAGAAAGAGCTTGTATCATTGAGATAATTCTTAAATCACATAAGTAATTTACGGAGTGGTTATGGGTGGATGTTGTTTAGTTTTTTTCTGAATGCAGATGAGCATCACCTGAAGAGGAGATTCTCCCCCCCCCAACCCCAACAAGACATATATTTACATGGTGATTCTTTCTGAGGGTTTTAAGATTTTCAGAGCATAAAAATTTAAAGAGCTATGTGGAAGAAGGGAAATTTGAATGGAAGAATGAGTAGGGCTTTAACATCTCTCATTTATTTTTATGACTTGAGAGGACTTAAGATTTTGCTGGTGAAGGGAACTCCCCATGAAAAACTCCCTCCAACTTAAATCAGTACTTTCTCTGCAACTTGTAGACTTAATTGACTATAGCCACTAAGAGGTTAAGTGACTTTCCCAGAGTCACACAAGGCATATAGGTCAGAGATGGGTCTTAGAACAAGGCAATCCTAATACTGAGGTCTTTTCTCCATCCATCATGTGCTCCCTAGTGACTCCCCCATATTCCTCTTACATCAAAAACTTATCTAATTTTTTCCCAATTACTATGTATTAAGATGAATCCAGAGTATGTTGTTAGGAATTACTCAGGACGTCCAGATAATCCATAACTTAAATAAGTTACATACCTAGGAGTTTTGCATTTGTCTTAGCAGAACATAACTTCTACAAAATCAAAGGATATTAGTCATAAAAGACACTAGAGATCATCTAACCCAGGAATTCTTAGCCATTATTGTATTATGAACCCTTGATTATTTGGTAAAGACCCCTTTTCAGAATATTTTTAAATGTATAGAATAAAATACCTAAGATAATGAAGAAAATTTTACTGAAATAAAAAGGGCCCCCTGATTTTGCTTACAGATGAGTTGTTGCTTATCCTTCACTCTTGAACAGGACAGTTACATTAGGGAGGTGATTCCATGACATGGAAGTGGATTTAAATGAAGGAAGGTTGTGCAAAGTCAACAGTCTCACTTTTTCCTGTACAATCATCTGAGCCAGAGATAGATCAGGAGGATGACTGGAGATGGCCCAGGATGCAGTGGAAGACAATGACCTTTTTTCAGCTAACACATTTATTAGATTTCAGTTTGAGTAAGACAACATCCATCCCTTGATTAAGGAAGGTTAAGAAAGAAATGAAGCAAAGGATAAAAGAAAATCAATCTGGGAAGGGGAAGCCCTCATGGTTTCTGGTCAAAACAGATGAATAAATGGAATCCTACAGAAATCATTTGTCATGTCCATGGTGACATATCTACCCTAAGCCTAGGATCATGGGACTATGATATTCTGAAATGGAAGGGAAGACACTTTAGAATGATTCAGTCCAGCTCTCATTTTACAGACAAATGTAAATCTTGAGTTAGGATTGGACTCAGTCCAGTCCTCATTTTACAGACAGCTGCCTATCCCACAAAAGCAGATACTAAAGCAGTGAAAGTACAGCACAACTAGGATTGGTAAGGGAGTGGGAGAGAAAACATTTCTGAAGTACTCTCTCCCTTCATCACTGTACAAAGCATGTCCCAGGAGTCCTTCCCCAATTCCTTTGATGAGATGCCCAAGGAAGACTGAGTTTGCAGTTCTGAAAAGTAGCTGAGTCTTGTTTCAGTCCTTTGTGTACACAAAGACCCCATTAGCACCTGGAAGTAACCTTTCCTACTTAGCCTAAGTGGAAAAAGGTGGAGTAAGCCTTTGAAATTCTGATAGTGGAAAGAGAAGAAGGTGAATTGAAGCCTGTGATGCACAGAATTAAAGAAAAGGAATGGTGGGGAGTTCAGCCTAGGAATAAATTGATGAATAAGTGGGGCTGGGAAGATGGGACAGAAGTCATTTCTTAAGTGGTTACTATATGCTAAACAATGTGCTAAGAACTGGGGAGGAAAGCAAAAAATCTCTAGCTTGAGGAAAGCAAAACAATTTCTGAGTTTGAATTTTAAGAGAAGACAAATAATGCAACTCAGGGAGAAAACCCCAGCAGCAAGGTATATAAGATTGCATCATAAGAATGTATCATTTTTAGTGTCATTTCCTAGGATTAAACCATAGCTGTTGAATCTAATAATGATGTCAAGGACAACTTGCTTTTCTGGGTTTTCATTGACTAAGACTATTGAGCAGACAAGGGGCTCTTTCAGTGGCAGTTGTCAGGACAAATTCCCATAAGGGTTGTTCTTCTAGGTAACAGACTATGGGACTTCTTCTGGAAGTAAGAAAAGTGAACTGGGGAGTAGGGTGTGTGCTGCTATTGGTGAGGTTATTAGGAAATATGAGAAGAAAGGTTTCACTGATAGGAGAGCTTAAACTTAAAGCAAACTCTTTATGTCTAAAACCTTGGTCTCTACTCCCTCACATTTTAGTGCCTAAGCTATTAAAATCCCATTTCACTGTACCGCAACCCCATTTATAAGGTCACTGTCCACCACTGCTTTTTGTCTGAGTTAAGACTGGCTACTTCACAGGAATTAGCACAGCTAGTGCTTCTGACAAAGGATTCATTTCTAAAATATATAGAGAACTGAGTCAAATTTATATAAGAATACAAGTCATTCCCCAATTGATAAAAGGTCAGAGAATATAAAAAAAGGCAATTCTCAGATGAAGAATTAAACCTATCTATAGTCATATAAAAACGCTCTGAATCATTACTGATTGGAGAAATGTAAATCAAAACAACTCTGAGGTACCACCTCACACCCATCAGATTGGCCAATATGACTAAAAAGAAAGTGATCAATCTTGGAGGGGATGTGGGAAAACTGGGACATTAATGCTTTATTGGTGGAGTTATGAACTGATCCAACCTTTCTTGGAGAGCAATTTGGAATTATAACCAAAGGACAATAAAACTATGCACACCCTTTGATCCAGTAATACCACTATTAAGTCTGTATCCCAAAGAGACACAAAAAAAGAGTTAAAAATCCATATGTATAAAAATATTTATAGTAGCTCTTTTCATTGTGGCAAAGAATTGGAAAATGGGGAATGGCTGAACAATTGTAGTATATGAATGTGATGTAACACTAATGTTCTATAAGAAACCATGAGGGACAGAACTTGAAAAAATCCTGGAATAACCTGAGTGAAGCAAACAGAACCAGAAGAACATTGTACATACTAACAGCAACATGGGATGGACTTGATCATTTCTGTAGAACAATAATAAAAGACAATACTAAAAGACTTATGATAGAGCATACCATCCATATCCAGAGAAGTAACTGAAGTTTAAATGCTGACTAAAGTTTACTATCTTCAATTTTAAAAATGTTATCCTATGAATTGTCTTTTTTTTATCTCTTTCATTTGGATGTGAGATTTTTTTTTTAGGTTTTTGCTAGGCAATGGGGTTAAGTGGCTTGCCTAAGGCCACATCAGTTAGGTAATTATTAAGTGTCTGAGACCAGATTTGAACTCAGGTACTCCTGACTCAAGGGTTGGTGCTCTATCCATTACGCCACCTAGCCTCCCTGATATGTGATTCTTCTTTCTCATAATTAATATGGATCTATGTTTAATATGGTTATAGATATAGAGCCCATATTACTTTGCTTTTGGTCAGAGGGAGGGGGGGTGAGAAGGGAGGGAAGGAGGGAGAAAAATGTGAAAAATAAAAGATTGTTGAAAACCACTATTACATGTAGTTGGAAAAAGAAAGAAGTGGAAAAAAAAGACTGGATGACTTCTTCAAAGTGAGTCAGGCAAAAAAATCTTAAATTAGCTAGAAAACAATTTCCTTGTTCTCTCACTCTCTCCCCATTCCCAGAAAAAAAGTACAAAAGATAAAATTTGTTTTGGAAAACTCTCATGTTTCTCTTTCTTTTTTTCCCATACATATGCACATGTATATTTTTAAGTTACAAAATTTCCTTCCACCCTCCCTTCCCATCTCCCTCCCCTCACAGTCAGGTTAGCATTGTATATACATATTTTTGATAAATATGTTTACAGATTAGTCATTTTCAGTATGAGGAATTACGATTAAGGGAAAGAGATACATAAGAAATAATTTTTAAAAAGTGTTCATCAAATTCTGAAGGGTTGGGTTTTTGTTTTCATGCTTCTTTTTCTTTAGGTTTTTTGCGAGGCAAATGGGGTTAAGTGGCTTGTCCAAGGCCACATCAGTTAGGTAATTATTAAGTGTCTGAGACCAGATTTGAACTCAGGTACTCCTGACTCCAGGGCTGGTGCTCTATCCACTATGCCACCTAGCCGCCTCCTCCTGCTTCTTTTTCAGCCAAACTTTCCCTATTCTTTTCCCCTGTAGTGTGGGCACCTTCAATCTCACTTTCAGTTGTCAATTCTTCTCTATTAAGAAGCTGATAACAGCTCTTGTCTTGGATTATCTATCTCTTCCAGAGATATTTTCATTTTAATTTACCATGGCCTCTCTAAGCTTGAAAAAGCTTCAAGAAGGAATGAATCTCACTATGACAGGATGATAGTGAAGATATTTAAAGAGGTGAAGAGGGATTTCTTGGCATCCCTTAAATTACATCATAAAGATGAGAGAGAAAAAAGGATAATACCCCTTTCTTCAGAGAGTTAAAGTCTATTCACAGGTGTAGGACATCTATACAAACACAGATGCCATAAAATATCTGATTATTTTATTTCTTGATAACTGATTCTGGCAATTAGTTAAGCTGAGAAGGAACTGTAAAATGGGTAGATCAGAGCTTATATGCCATCACTTTGGACTTGTTCAGGAAAATAAGGAAATTACTAGAAGACAGTATAGTACAAACACTGAAAAAGGACAAAGTTTGATCTATACTGTCCATTGAAGAATAGATAGTTTGTTCACTGACATGTCTGGCATTTTTTATCCTTTCAATCTATTCTACATCATTCACTCAAATATTTTAAGGTATACATTTTTGAATTGCATGGGGTCAGAAGCTTGTTCTGTTGGTTTTGTTTGTCTGTTTTCCTCAATGTTAAAAGAATGTGAACTGTATTTATGTGCATACATTTTGGAGCTAAAAGCAATGAGGAATTGAGTTTGTGTGTTCTCCCATAAGTGAGTCGATTTAGAGCTCACAGTAAGCATTGCTGCACTTACTACAAGGGTGTGACTTGTGAGTCTATGCTCTGGGGGATTTACAGGATTTCAGTGGGAGTTATACAGGAAAAGATGAAGTCCACATTTCAACAATTCAAATAAATACAGTTTTTGTTCTCAGTAAATGAGCATCACAAAATACTTTCTGGCATTTTGGAAGCAAAAAAAAAATCCTCTTTAAAAAACCCAACCCCAAAACACACAGACACACACACAGAATTTTGGAATGACATTTCTTAGCCAGATTCTGGGTTTTGATTTTACAAAATAGAATAACTATTTCATGAAAATCCTATTCATTCAAAAATACTGCATTATCACTGACTCCAATGAAAAATAAAATTGCTGGGTTTTTGTTTGGTTTTGCTTTGTTTTTTTTTTCCTTTTCTACATTACTATTCTCATAGGATGGAGAATTGGAACCAATTTTAAAACTATCTAACCCTAACCCCCTTATTTTACAGATGGGAAAACTGAGATCCTAGGTAGAGTATCATGTCCAAGGTCTCTTCTGTAATAGGTAGCCTGGACAGGATTTGAATCTGTAGTTTCAAACTTCCAGTTCAATATCCTCTTCACTATATCAGGCTGCTTTTAAAAACAAAGGGTCACTTCAATTGCTCACAAGTTGACAAATTCTGTACTAGAAAAAAATGTAAATGATACACTATATCAAAATAATAGATCATAGCCTTATCATGAGTTACTAAATGAATTCAACTGAATGGGAACTTATTGAACTATAAAGATGAGAGAGAGAGAAAAAAGGATAATACCCCTTTCTTCAAAGAGTTAAAGTCTATTCACAGGGGTGGGACATCTATATAAACACAGATGACATAAAATAAAATGTGAAAGGATGATGGACAGTCAGACAAAGGACCATCAGAAAATGTGAGTAGGAAGAGATGACTTTTTGTTATGGTCAGGGGAGGCATCATGAAGGAAGAAGTGGACTCCTAAAGGAAGACAAAAATTTCATTACACATATATTTGGACCTAGTGAGTTAGAAATTTCAAGAATAAAAATTAAACAGAGGTAGAAGGCAATAGGATCACAGGTTCTGAAAGGTACTATGAAAACAGATTTCTAATTTAACCCTCATTTTCATAAAGGGAAAAACGGAGGCCCAGATTAAGTAGCTTGCCTAATAATAACTACAATAATAACTAGTCTTTATATAATATTTTACATCTGCCATCTCACTTAACTCATCAAAACCCTGTAAAATAGATACTATTATTATCGTCATTTTGCTGATGAGGAAACTGAGACTGAGAGAGGTTATATGACCTTTCCAGGATCATACAGCTAATAAGTTTCTGAGGAAGAATTTGAACTCAAGTCTTCCACATTTCAAGTTTAATTCTCTATCATTTCAGTATAAGTGGGATGTGTCAGAAGTAGTTTTTGAATTTAGATCCTCAGGAACTAAACAGTTAATAATCAGATTAGAGCAGACCAAAGGACAGATAGTAACCAAATTAGAGTTGAACAAAAATTAATCCCACATTTATTCTGACTTTTCTCAAATTAATCCTTGAACACTTTAAATAGTTAGAAGTTGTATGTTTAGAAGTTGTATGGAGGTAATTTATTTTTAAGATAATATAATTTAATAATCCTAATTCTATAAAATATAATTATAATATGAAAATCTTAGAATTTTAAAACTAGAAGGGATCATGGAGATCACTCACTCACTTTGTTTTTCTCATCATAGAAATCCCATTATGTATACAAGTATTTCTTTTATTTCTCCTTTTCTAAGTGAAAGAAATACTAAATTGGAGCTAGATAAAAGATATCAGTAAACTAAAAAGACCCAATAATCCTGCCATGATTTTTTTTCTGATTACACAGATCAGGGGAAAGAAATCCAGATCTCCCCCCCCACCCCGCCCCACCCAAGATTCTCTTTCCTTATCTACTCCCTGATGGTTTAGCCAGACTGAAGAGACAGTTCTATCTCTATTGATTGTGTTAATTAAAGAGGGATTTCTAAATAAATCCCAGGGATTAAGTTTTGCTGGATTGATGGGTGGTCTTCTCTTTGGAATAATTTAGAATATGCATCAGTTTGATTTTTCATAGTAACTATGTTTTCCCCCCTTCTGTTCCCTTCCTCCTCCTCCTCTTTCTTCTCTTCTCTTTCCTCTCTCTCTTTCCTCCTTCCTCTACCCCTTCCCTTCTTCTCTCCTCCTCCCCATCTTCATTTCCCTTTCCCCCTTATTTCCCCCCTTCTCCTTTCCTTCTCTACTGCCTCTCCTCCTTCCCTCCTCCTTTCTTCTCTCCTCTCCTCTCCTTTTTCTCCTCTTCCTCCTCCTTTATTCTTGTACATCTTTAAGCATATAATACTTGAATACTTGCATTTTCTGAGGACCTGTTTTAGGAATCTTTTACCATCATATTAATGAAATAACTGGTTGTGTTATATTGACTTGACAGATTCTAAAGTTTATATATGCAACTATTGATTCCTTTTCTTCAATAATTATACAAGATACCTCCTAGCAATAGTGTATATGTGTATGTGTATGTGTATTCCTGAACCACTAGGGTGTGTATAGGTCTTCAGCAGATCTTTGCACCAACCTTGAGAGGTAGATGCTAATCTTAATCCTGTTTCAAAAATTGAGGAACTGACACTGAGAGAATTAAGAGGCTTGTCCAGGATCACACTTAGTAAACTTCTTGAGGAAGGATTTGAACTCATCTCTCTAATTCCTTATCTTGAAGGTGCCTTCCATTCACTTCACTATCTAGCTACTTCAGTCTACTTATTTGATTATTTTATTTTCATTCTCACAAATCCTTGATATTGGGTCACTTTGTGTTTGCTTCCTTCCTGTTAGCAGTAGGTGATTTAGTGTTCCTTGGGCCCTTTTAGCTGCTTACTGGAGCTGCTCATTAAATCCTAAATCTGGTTCTGAACTTTGACCAGATTTGGGGGGGGGGGGAATTTATAGTGATGTACAATATTCTAGAGAAGATTTGGACTCTTCAAGAAAATCTGGGGGCCACTGTGCAAACATTTATTTGGATAGTAAATTCTTTGAAAGCACAAACATGGTCCTACATAATTTTTATATCTCCTCAAGGACAAAGTACAGTGATTTACAAATTATAGGAATTAAAAAAATGTTTGTTGAATAAGTGAATGGAATAATTGAATGAGTGGAACAATGGTTTTTCTGACCAGAAATTTGTTTACTGGCTCATATAAAACTTCAACATAATCAATGAAAAGTGAATTTCAAAGAATTAGCTCCATTCAAAAGTGAATATGGAATTATTTAAAATTTTTGAAAATTATTTATTTTTTTAGTTTTTTGCAAGGCAAATGGGGTTAAGTGGCTTGCCCAAGGCCACACAGCTAGGCAATCATTAAGTGTCTGAGACAGGATTTGAACTCAGGTACTCCTGACTCCAGGCTGGTGCTCTATCCACTGCTCCACCTAGCTGCCCCTGGAATTATTTTTTAATATTTTTCACATGTATTATGTGAAAAAACACAGTCTTTGTTTTTCATTCTTGATGAAGATCCATAGTGCTAGTTTTTTTTTAAACCAAACATTTTAATATTGTAGAACCTGCTGTTGAATAGCCTACCTCAGACTTGACAAGATATTGGAATTGGGGTGAGGGGTGGGAAAGAGTAAATGTACTACGCGGCTTTGTGATGGTGGGTAAAAAACAAGTGTAAAGTGCATTTAGGAAATTTGTAATTTTTAAAAAAAATAATGCTTTGTGTCTCTCTCTATGTAGAAACATTTATTCCTATCCAATTTTGGTCTGGTAAAACAGAAAAATTCCTGCACTTAACAGCCTAACTTATAATGACATTATCACTTTACCAAAAAGTAGAAAGATTATTTGACATTTTCATATGGCAATCACATTAAGGAAAAAGATTACTGTCCATTAGTCTTACTGATTATATTAAGCCATCTGTGCTTGTAAAAATAATAATAAACAATGAAAAGCATATGTCATCTCCACTCAGATGTTTAATAACAATTAGATAATAATCCCCAAGAAATCACTTGTTAGACAAGATAATTGATTAAAGGTAATTATTTTTGTAATAAATAATAATCAATGATTTCTAACAGCAATAATCTTATTTATTTATTTAAAATGCTGTGGCCACAGTGGATAAGCAGATGTGCTGGAAAATTTGTAATTTTGTTGGAGCTAATGACTGATTTTCCACCAATTTGTATCAAGAAGAGTTGGGTTTATAGTAAGTATTTATAGTATTTTTTAAAATGAAATTGCTATAAATATTCTATCTACTTGTTTGCTATAAAAAATAAATTACCTCCATACAACTTCTAAACATACAACTTCTAACTATTTAAAGTGTTCAAGGATTAATTTGAGAAAAGTCAGAATAAATGTGGGATTAATGGGGCATTTTAACCTAAGTGAAATTATGCTGACAAAATGCAAAATTTGGATTCTGGAAAGAGAAAACAAGGTCTAGTAGTCTATTACACTTCCATACTTTTTCCAAATTCATCACTCATGATTTTAGTTTTGGACAACCTACTAAGGCATTTCAAGAATTGATGTGTGACATTAAGAACTAACACTTGCTATAATAATGAGGTAACTAACAATCTGAATCATGTATACTTCCAGTCATAAAACCTTTTGGAATACATATGCCTCATTGCAATTACACTGTTTTTATGTGCTAGAAAAATGTTTGGGGGCCAAAGAGATACTTCAGAATACTTTTGGCATTCATGATTATCTCCAGGAAGAATATGACCCTGGAGTTCCATATTCAATAAGTAGAAAGGGCCTAGGAGTTGCCTCAGAAGCTGTTATTCATCCTTAATACCTGTCATGCCCTGGAAATATACAGTGGAGCCGAGTTTGTCTCAGATTTAGCCTGTGTGCAGCTAAACCATTTATAAAGGGATCATGGTCTTTCAAATTTAAAGGACCACAGAGGATTCAGGGAATGGAAGTTTTCTGACCTTCTCCTCCCCTTCCCCACCAGAGGCACAAAGAAATGGTTCTAGGAATGTGCACATTGTTTTAGAATGTTGTTTTGACAATAGAACCACACAGAAGTCTAGTTAAGACCTTAGAATATCAGAGAAACCTCAATACTATGTAGTTTGACTTCACAAATTTAATCCCTCTAGAAGTCTTCACATGCCTGAATTAAACACTACCTACACTCAACACCTATCCCTCAGGTTCCATATATATTCCAAAAATATTATATGGCAATATTTCTAGTGCTATTATTCCTTGATCACTGTCCTATGGGTTTATCATTGATCTTCTAATAGTATGGGTAACTCAGGAAGATGTTATTAGATCACCAGAATAAATACCATGTTTGCTTACTGAATATTGACAATTTATGGGACCTTAGAAGATACCAAGACAAAAATCTCACATTGTGCAGAAATGTGCTAAAAATCGGAAATGATTTATCCAAAGTCAGTATTGAAAAAGGTTAAAGCAAGAACTAGAATTCAAGTCTAAAATACTTTCTAATCTGTATTATATTTTTGAGATGTGAGCTCATAATTATAGAATCTTTGTATTTTAGTAAGAGAAATGTCCTTGTGTCCCTTATTTTATCAGTAGAAGACTGATGAGGAGAACCTGATGAAAATAAAAGGATGAGGAGACAAAAGTCCAGAGAGGTTTGATAGACTGTACAGCTACTTTGTGACAGAGTTAGGATTAGAACCTGGATTAGGTATTCCTCATTCCCATTTCATTATTTTTCTTTTTTAAAATTCATTAATTTGTTTTCATCCATATACACGCATATATTTTTAAATTACAAAATTTCCTTCCATCCTCCCTTCCCACCCACCCCTCCCCTCAGCAGTGAACTTTCAGTTTAGCATTGTAGATACATTTTTTGGTATAAACATGTTTACAGATTAGTAATTTTCACTATGAGGAATTAGGATTAAGGGAAAGAGATACATAAGAGATACTTTTTTATAAAGTATTGGTCAGATTTTGAAGGGTTGGTTTTTCTTTTTTGTTTTGTTTTGTTTTTCTTCCTATGAATGGAGACAACATTGTTATTCTTTTTCTAATGTTATTGACCTCTTGGATCTTGATTTCTTCAAGATCCTTGATTTCTTTAAGATCAACAAGCAAATATGAAGCACCAGTGTTCAGGCACTGAGAACATAGACAGAGACAGAGAAAGAAAGGTGAGAGAATAAGGAGGTGGAGACACACACACACACACAAACACAGAGACAGATACAAAGATAGAGACACAGAGAGACACAGGGACAGAGGGACAGACAGAAAGGCACAGGGACAGAGACAGAGACAGATAGGGACAGATAGAGACAGAGACAGAAAGAATTCCTACCTGGACGAAACCTTCATTCTTGTATTTCTAATGTTCCAGGGGTATGGGTGGAAAAAGCACAAGATTTCTTGTTTGAAATACTGCTAGGGTCTATGTAATCTTGAATAGATTAATTTCCACTCCTCTGTTTCCTCACTTTTAAATATTGAGATAAAACTTTCTGAGTTTTATAGGGCTTTTCTAAAACTTAAAGTGTTATATAAATGAGATAATTTAATGCTTCTGCATCCCCAGTACCTGATACCCTGCTCTAATCCATAGTATTATTGCTTGAAATAACCTATAAAGAATTTATAAATATTTTTATTGAACAAAATTGATGCAGAGAATTATAAATATAGGAAATTTGTTATCAGAAACAAATTTTGTTAAAGTTTAAAATCTTTTCCAGAGATGTAAATTGACTCCGATTGTTCTATTGTTAAATATAAAATTTGTAGCATCTCCTCATTTCCAACCCCCAACTTTAACCTTTTTACCAGGTTTTGGTCACAAAAGAGGGGGAGGGATTTCCCCTTTGCCCTCAGTACCCTGAGAATGGGCAAGACTATAAACTCCTGGCCTAAACTGCCCTCCTGGGTGCTCTCCCTGGCCCAGTCAGCACTCCTTGACTGTCTTTTTTTCTCTCTGTCTTCTTTCTGTCAGTCTCTATCTCCTAAAGCAACTGTTTTTCTAACAGAGGGGAGGAGGAATTTTTTTTTTTAGTTTTTGCTAGGCAATGGGGTTAAGTGGCTTGCCCACGGCCACACAGCTAGGCAATTATTAAGTGTCTGAAGTTGAATCTGAACTCAGGTATTCCTGATTCCAGGGCCGGGCTCTATCCACTGCGCTACCTAGCCACCTAACACTTTTTTGCTTGTTTTTTGCAAGGCAATGGGGTTAAGTGATTTGTCCAAGATCACACAGCTAGGTAATTATTAAGTATCTGAGGCCGTATTTGAACTCAAGTCCTCCTGCCTCCAGGGCCAGTGCTCTATCCACTGCCAGAGCTGCCTTCCAATTTCTATACTTTTTACTTTACATAATAAATCCTGAGCAGTTTTAAATCCCAGGGAGTATGTGAATTCATTCACTATTCAAGTCCTCTCAATCTCTATTGGAGACCCCACTTCTCTCCCACTACAAAATGATGACCATAATTATGACTAAAGCTCATCTAATTTATGTGTTTTTGAGTGGTATGTGTGAGTGTGTTACTGTATGTATGGACTGTTGCTGTTTGTCCTTTATTCTTGAAGAAGACCATGATATCAGGGAGGTGATGCCTTGGCATACAAGTGAATTGGAATTAAGTGAAAGTAGATTGTGCCTTCATCAGTCTCACTTTCTCTTCTGGAGCCATAAAGATCCAGTGACTGGCTATGACTCAGGATAATTGGAGATATGTATATGGGTATGTGGGTGGTAGAGGAGAGGAGAAGAAATATTTTAAATGTTTTTTCTGCCTTTAGAAAATTCAAAAGTTAAATTAAATTTGATAAATATATATTAAGTAGTGACTTGAAAGACATTAAAAATATGAACAGCTACCAATTTTATAATATTTTAAGGTTTGCAATGCACTTTACATATGGTACTTCATTTGCACCTCATTTGATCTTTACAAGAACCCTATGAAATATATGCTATATTTATCCTCTTTTACAAATAAGGAAACTGAGTTTGAAAGGGAATAAATGAAATATTTAGGGGCACTTAGTTGATAAAGGATATCAACTCATATCTTCCCAACTCTAGTTCAATTACTTTAAGCCACTGAATCATTTAATAGTCTTACAAAAAGAAAAATACTTAAGTCTGAAAGTTGTTCTCATTAGAATTTTAAGATGTATTAAGTTTAATAGAGCCAAATCCCCCAAAAAACAAAACCGAAAACAAAAAAATAAAAAAAATAAAATCCTACCTTTCTCCAACTTAACATCTTGTTTTGAGAGAAATGAGTATATGGATATTTTTTAGAAAGAGAGCCTCATACTCTATGTGTAAGAAGCCAAACTCAATTATTTATTATCAATTCCCACCCATGTACTATGCCATACTATTGTTGTTGATTTGTTTATTGAGCTTGATATTGCCTGTGACGAATCACAGTTCAGACCTGGGGATGCAGGTGTGGAAAGAAAAATCAAGATTTATTAAAAGAAGTTACAACACCATCCGAAAGTGATAGAAAAGTTAAGAAGAGTTTAAAGAGTAGATCACGTGGATTGCTGATTGAATTGATCAGGTCAGCTGACCAGGGTTCAACAGGAGTCGGAAGGTAAAAAAGAAAGTGAACCCCTTCCTCAGATCTCCTTAAATCCCCCCACCCACCCCAGAGTCCATAGGAGGGTGGTGACCTGGGAGAAATTCAAGCCATGCTTTGGAGATTCTGCCTTTTGGGGAGGAATCTCCTAGTGATTACAGCTCCCTGGCTGCCCCACCAAAACAGAATACAACTCAAAATCAGGTTGAAGGTCAGACTCTTAGGCTGTGGCCTAATGGATAAAGGAAGAAGGTAGATTCTATTAACAAAGCAAACAAAAGATTTACAAAGTTTGTCTCCAACTGAATCCTACACTCCTTAAGCCTATGTTCCTCTGCATCACTATTACCTCTAAATGGGAAAAAAAAAGACAATATTCCAGAATACTTTATGTCATTCCATTCCTATGTAGATAGAGTTCCATTTTCAAAGGCTCAGGCTCCCTACTGAGCAGCTAAACAAACAAATGAGGAATGAATGAACAATGAATGAAACAATGAATGAATGAATGAATAACTGTAACAAAACAAAAGTCCCTTCACAAGGTAAATTCTAGCAAAGGTCAGACTTATTAAAATGTTGTAGATGCCTTCAGGCTCTGTGCTAATATTTGCGGGAAATAAGGCAGGTAAAACATTGTAAGTGAAATAGGACATCTTGGGCCTGATTCCTGGTTCTATCACATGCTTCTAAGCCCGTTTCCTCCCTTATAAAATGGGCATATGAAGAGTTGCACTTCTTACTTCACTTCTTTTGAAGACTGAGTGACAATTCACTTGAACAGTCTTTGCAATCTTTGCAATATACTTTACACAATGTGCCCCAAACCCTAGAGAAGTCAAGTGTTGAATTCATGTCCAGATTTCTAACATTTATATGTGATTGGGGAAAAATCTATTCATTAGTTTGGACCTTGTCTTTTTTCTTTTCTTTTCAAATGAAAGAATGTAAGGAAATGGTTTCTAGGGTTCCTTCTAGTTCTAACAATGGTTATTCTGTGGTAAAAATAAGAGAGAACTAGCACATAAATATGCCAAATGGTTAAGCTGTAAGGTGGCACTGGCTGCCTGGAGGTGAAGCAGGAAAGACCTACAGGAGACTGAACAATGTTTCAAGTCAAGACAAGCTATACCTGTACTTAACAAAATTAATACATCCTTTGTTTCCAGAGACTCCCTCACACAGTAGTTTGCTGCAGGTATAAGACATTGAAGTAGTATTGGGGGGTGGGGGTAGACTGGGGAAGCAAAAAGAGAAGAAGCAGAAACCTCAGGAGGACAGGTAGAAGAGAATCCCTCCAACAATTATCCAGCAGAAGAAGAACCAGCTGGGAAATATTCCATTCAGGATTTTTTTTAGGTGTTTTTTTTTGTAAGGCAAATGGGGTTAAGTGGCTTGCCCAAGACCACACAGCTAGGTAATTATTAAGTGTCTGAGACCAGATCTGAACCCAGGTACTCCTGACTCCAGGGCTGGTGCTTTATCCACTGCGCCACCTAGCCAGCCCCCATTCAGGATTTTGTTACACTTGTATAAATATATCTTGTTCCATATTTTCTTTAAATTCTTAATGAAATTCAATTCAATTCAACCAATATTCACCAAGTACCTGCTACATTCAATACACTGTACCAGGCTTCTGTCTTTCCATTTTCACTACAATTATGGGTTACTAGGTTGCTCTAATGGATAGAGTATAAGCCCTGGAGTCAGGAGGACCTGAGTTCAAATTTGATCCAAGACACTCGATACTTACCTGGTGTGAGACCTTAGATAAGTCATTTGACTGTGATTGCCTCACCATCTCCAGTTGTCCTGATCCATATCTGACCCCTGGACCCAGATGGTTCTGGAGGACAAAGTGAGACTGGTGACTTAGTACAGAACCCCTTCTAAATTTATGTGCTTGTCATGGCATCACTTACCTGATGTCATAGTCTTCTTTGTGAATGAAGGATAAACATTGTCATCACCACATTCATCCCATTCAGAATCTCAAATTTCTTCTTGTTTATCAATTAATTAATATTTATTAAGTACCTACTATGATCCAGTCTAGGGATAAAGACAGAAAATAATCATTTTTATTTCTGCTTTCAGACTTTCTTCTCTCCCATCTACTCTTCACTATTCTGCCCTGGAAGTCTTAATGCTCTGTTCTACTAATGTTATTTCTTTAATAATAATAATAATAATAATAATAATAATAATAATAATAATAATAATAATGAGAAGAAGAAGAAGAAGCTATCCACTCTGAGCTACCTTTCCAGCTTGATGCTCTGAAGCTTTAGATTGAAAACCCAGGAAGTGACTACTTCAAATTCAAGGAACTCTGAAAGTCCATGCTTTTAACACTACTTCTCACATAATCCCAAGCACCAATCTTACTATTGTCATTAGCCAGTAAACATAATTAGCTCAAACAAAGGCATTTGATAATATGGCATGGTAGGAATAATAGCTAAAAAATATTGTTCCTCGTTCTCATAGAACTGGGGCACATTCTCCCACAAATCTGCTCACCATCAATGATAAGAATAAGTCATATATTTAGAGGGTACTTTGGCAGACATAAATATAAGAAATGCATGTGACCAAGATCTATGGCACTTTAGGGTCCAAAGGTCCTTTCTCTTCTCATAGTGTTCACCTGATTCTTCCCCTTGAATAAAGCATTTGAATGGAATAGGTTGTTCAGCTTGGTTTTCTGGGTCTGTTTCAATAAAAAAAAATCAATAAACATTTATTAATTCCTACTATATGTCAGACATTATACAAAGCACTGGTGATATAAAAAGAGATGAGATAGTCCTTGTTCTCAATGAGTTTACAATCTATTGAAGGTGACAATAAATACATTTAAATACATTTATGCAAACAAATT
Organism: Macrotis lagotis; assembly: GCF_037893015.1. Taxonomy (NCBI): domain Eukaryota; kingdom Metazoa; phylum Chordata; class Mammalia; order Peramelemorphia; family Peramelidae; genus Macrotis; species Macrotis lagotis. Next base: position 179,364,896 of record NC_133663.1, read on the forward strand.
ATATATAGGATAAATACTAACTAAATAACAGAGGGAACTACCAGATTTAAGAAGGGTTACTGTGGGAGATAGAAATTTAGTTGATACTTAAAAAAAAACAAGAGAAACTAGTAAGCAGAGATGAGAAGAAAGAATATTCCAGGCATGGAGACAGTCAAAGAAATTTCCTGGAGTTGAGAGATGAAGTGTCTTATGAATAGAACAACAAGAAGCTCAGTGTCACTGAATCAAAGAATGTGTGGCAGTGAGTAAAGTGAAAGATTGTTTTATGTTCATTCTTGAAGAGGAACATGCCATAAGGAAAGTGATGCAATGACTTGCTGGTGAATTGGATTAAAATAAGGGAGGGTTGTGCAAAGCCACCAGGTGCACAGTCTTCTCTAGAGTCATCTGGTTTAGTGGCAAGATTTAGGTCAGGATTACTGGAGGTGTACGAACACCAGAAAGGTAAGAGGGTCCAGACTATGAAGGGCTTTAAATATATAATAGAGGATTTTGTACTTGATCCTGGAAGTGATAGGGAGCCACTTGAATTTATTGAGGGAGATAATGAGGTTGGCATAGTCAGTTTACCCCCTGACTACAGGGATAATTTTCTCTTCTCTGCAGTCAGTGGTCATTCTCCTTTGATTTACCTCTGCCTACACTGACTATTTTGGTGAGAAGATTGCCCCCCCTCCCCTACTGCTGCCTGATAAAAGCAAAGAGTAATATTAAATCAAAACTTTATTCTTCCTCAAAGATGGCTAGGTGATACAGTGGATAGAGCATTGCCTTGAAGTCAGGAAGACAGGAGTTTGAATGTGGCTTCAGACACTGACACTTACTGTGTGTCCTTGGACAAAGTCACTTAACTCTGCTTCACATTCAGGGTCATCTCTAGTTGACCTGATTCATATCTGGCCACTGGACTCAGATGGCACTGGAGGAAAAAGTAAAGTTGGTGACTTTAGCACTGCACCCCCCTCACTCGAATACAAATCAGGAGCTTGCCATGGCATCAATTCCCTGAAGTCATGGTCTCCTTTGACAAATGAAGAACATTCTTTCTCAATAATTGACAATTCTCTTTACTGTCAGGGGCACACTTCATAGTTGTTTCCTGAGTTCATTATTTCCAAAAGTTAGCTAGCTTTCTCTTTACAAGCTTCCTTGGGGCATGGTCAATTTTTTCCAGTCTTTCTAATTCCATAAAATAGATCTTAACTTTTTTTAAAAGGTTAACAGTGAAAACTTTGCATTTTGCTTATAACTTGATTTCTTATCTCTGATTCCTTTGTCTTCTTTTTATTTCATCAACTGTGTTGGAGAAAAAAATGGATTATCCTGACCAACCTCTTCATCTTGACTACAATAATAACTCACAACTGTATTTCATAGTTTACAAAGTAATTCATTCACAACTGTGTAAAGTGAACAAGTGTCATTTTCCTCATTTCTCATGAGAACCTGACCTGGGAGTTCTGGAATTTGATTATAATGTTCCTGGAAATTTTCATTTAGGAATCTTTCAGGATGTGATTAGTTGATTCTTTTGATTTCTATTTTTACCTTCTAGTTCTAAGATATCAGGAAAATTTTACTTTTAACTTTCTTGAAAAAAATGTCTAAAGTTCTTTCTTGCACATGGCTTTCAGACAGTTAAATAATTCATAAATTATCTCTCCTTAGACTATTTTTCAGGTCAGTTTTTTCCAAAGAGATATTACCATTTTCTTCTTTTTTTTTTACTTTTATTGTTTCTTGATGTCTCATGGAATCATTTACAAGTGTAAATTTTAATTTTAATTTTTTAAATTTCATTTTTCTTTTCTTTTTTAATTAAAAATTTTATTTATTTTGAGTTTTACAATTTTCTCCCTAATCTTACTTCCCTTCACCCAATCCCCACAGAAGGCAATTTGTCAGTCTTTACATTGTTTCCATGATTCAAATTGAGTGTGATGAGATAGAAATCATATCCTTAAGGAAGAAACATAAAGTATAAGATATAGCAAGATCAGACAATAAGGGGGCAGCTAGGTGGCGTAGTGGATAAAGCACTGGCCTTGGAGTCAGGAGTACCTGAGTTCAAAAGTGGCCTCAGACACTTAATAATTACCTAGCTGTGTGGCCTTGGGCAAGCCACTTAACCCTATTTGCCTTGCAAAAACCTAAAAAAAAAAAAAAAAGATCAGACAATAAGATAACAGTTTCTTTTTTTCTAAATTTAAGGTAATAGTCCTTGGTCTTTGTTCAAACTCCACAGTTCTTTCTCTGGATACAGGTGGTATTCTCCATTGCAGAGAACCCCAAATTGTCCCTGATTGTTGCACTGATGGAATGAGCAAGTCCATCAAGGTTGATCATCGTCCCCATGTTGCTGTTAGGGTGTACAATGTTCTTCTGGTTCTGTTCATCTCATTCAGTATCAGTTCATGCAAATCCCTCCAGGCTTCCCTGAATTCCCATCCCTCCTGGTTTCTAATAGAACAATAGTGTTCCATGATATACATATACCACAGATTGCTAAGCCATTCCCCAATTGACGGACATTTACTTGATTTCCAATTCCAATTTTAATGTTTAAGGAATTATTTTCTTCATTGAGTTTTTTAAAAACCTTTTTTTATTTGGTCAATTTTTTTTTCTTATGTATTATTTTTTCCCCACATTTTTGGTGCCTCTTTTCCCAAGCTGTTAATGGTCTGTTCATGATTTTCTTGCTTTGCTCTCTTTTCTTTACCCATTTCCCCCTTCTCCATTGATACCTGATTTGTAAAATAAAATTTTAGCTCTTCCAAGAATTTTTATTGGGTTTGTATCCAATTTATTTTTTTCCTTTTCAAGTTTTCTTTTAGTTGTTTTAACATTGTTGTCTTCTTCCAAATTTGTGCCTTATCTTCTCCATCACCATATAGTTTATTTATGGTCAGTTGATTTTAGTTGATGATGTTGTTGTTGTTGGTAGCTAATTTTTCCAGACTTTTTCCTTGGAATTTTATGTTTAAGTTGGATTCTATTCCTAGATGTGTATGGGATGGTACTATTGCCATTGTCAGACATTTCTATATTTTCAAAACTAATTCTGCAGGGTTTGGAAGCTTTTGGAACTTCCAAATTGGTATGATGTGGGTAGAGGTATGATCACTGTTCTCTTGGCCTATGCTCTGATCCTTTCACAAAAAGGGCCTCAATCCTTAGGGTTCCTGTTTCCTTGTGAGCAAAAGTATTCTTGATCCTTGAACTGTGACTTAGAAATGGTTATAGGCAATGGAATGGTCTAACAGCATCTGGTCCTGTACCTAATGCTAGTACAGGGGTTCAAGTGTAATCTCTTTTGGACTGGTTACCAACCAGTTGAGACATGGGTGATGATCAAAAATAAGATTGAAAAAAAATTCAGCTAAAATGAAGACAGGAAGAGAAGATGGACACTGGATTCTATTTAATAGCTCTAGAGCTTGTGATACTGACATGTGGGCTCCAAGCCAGATTCCTCTCCAGTGTCACATACCTCTCTAATCTCAGTTTTCTTGGGCTGAAAAAATGACTCATTTTGACCTTTTGTTGGCTCTGCTGCTTTAAAATTTGACTTGAGACTTTATTTTCAGGTTGTTTGAGGAGACTACTAGGACATTTCATCTCCTTCTTCTACTCCAACATCTTGTCTCCACTCATTCTATTTTTCTCACATGAGAAATCTGAGGCAGAGAGATGAGAAAATTGCCCAGAGTTTACACAACAAATATATATGGCATAACTGGGACTTAGACTCAGGTCTTTTTTCTCAAACTCATGTCACTCTGTCTTTTACATGGTCATAGTGCTTCCTTTGCTTAAAAGGCATTGATGACTCTCTGGTATTTCTAGTATTATTAGGCATTCATAGCATTTTATCTTTTTTCTCCAAGTCCAGTCTATGCTTTCCTCTAACAAATCTCCTGCACTTAATTTACATTCTAACTAAAGTGTAGTGTTCTCTGTCACTTATTCTTATCTTCCTCTTTGTTCACTCTGTTCCTTCCCACTGGGAATGGACTTCAGAACTTGTTAAAGGCCCTCCCATCCTTCAAGACATAAGCCAGATGACACTTTCCAGAATGCAACCTGACTTTACCTACCCCTTCACCCTCATTAATATGTATAATTTTCCCTCCATTAAATTATAGACTCCATGAAAGGAAATTTTTTTTATAGTCTTCAACATTTATCATAATATCTCGTATATAATAGGTACCTAATGGAGGCTTATAAAATAGAATCCAGTGTCCATTTTCCCTTCCCATCTTCATTTCAGCATGTCTATCTCTTCTATCTTCACTTGAAATGAAAACTTACATTAAAAATAGATGAAAAATTATTTATTAGATAGTATGGGAAAAGTTATGTACTAAGGGCCAAATACTTCCAAGGAGTTCATATTCTAATGAGGGAGAAAACACAGATGGTAGTTTCAAATTTAAGTCAGATGGAAATACCTATGATCCTTATAATGCAGCAACAAAGCACATAGTAATATATCTTTCTTAATGTTATAATTGTTGATCAAAGTCACATACATTTCTGAAAAGGCTAAAAACTTTTGTGGTTAGAATTTTTCCCTCAGATCTTTAATATCTGTGACTGTTGACTCAATAAGTACTGAAATACCTAAAGTGGATTCTACGGTGTGACAACAGGGTTGAGAATAACCATTGGATCTCCAACTCATTGGTGAGTTGGGGGTCATCTATTCCAGGTATGTGAATACCTGAGCGAAAAGGACAGATGAGAAGAATTTGTTTACATGGTCATGAAGGTGGCTGAATTAGGTGCTGTGGAGTTCGTTCAGACAGTGAAGACTGCAGGGTCATCCATTGCATCCTCAACTATTTCTAGTCATCTTAACTTTTGTCTCATTACTGGACATTGTTGATTCTCAAAGAAAAAGCGACTCTGCTTCATTGAAATCCAAATCATGCATGAGTCAAAACACCACCCTCTTTTGTCATTAATGCTTTTCAAAAAATAAGGTCAAATAATTACAACAATGTAAGACAGTTTAGAGAAAAGTGAAAATAAAGGAAATATATCTTACCCTGGCTTTCATACTCTCACCACTAAGGGTCCATAATGTACTTCACATATAGTAAGTATCTAATAACTATTTCATGACTTAATGAAGTAGAAACTCAAGAAATAAAAGCAAGAGATAATGTTATTTCCATAGACAGTACAGTCATGACTTCAAATTTGGCCTTGAGCACTTATTTATTCTATGACCCTGATCACATCAGCTAACTTCATCACCCCAGTTTCCTCATTTATAAAATGATAATAATAAGCACATCAACATAACAGGATTATTGTGAGGATTAAATAAGATAGCATTTGTAAAGCATTGTAAATCTAAAAGTACTCTGTGAATGTTAGCTCTCAATACTACTTATGAGGGATAAGGAATGGATCTGTATTTTCATTGATATAGGGAAGTCTCTCTACCAATGCAGTTTCTCTGTAACTTAAGATCTGAGAGACTGGTCTAGAGGTCCACTCATAAGTTTAGTGTCTCTCCCAGAAAGTTACAGCTGGTGTATGCCAGAAGTGGGACTTGAAACCTGGTCTTGTTCTATAGGCTAGTTCTATATCCACTATGCAATGGTGTCTCTAGTTATTCATAATAATGAATGAATTGATAGCATTGGATTTGGAGTGAAGATCTGGTCTCAGATCCTGGTTCTCCTTCTGTGTAAATCATACAATGTCTCTGAGTTTCAGTTTCTATACCTGTAAAATGAAAAAGTCAGAATAGGGAACTTCTGATTTTTTCTCAACTGATCCAAGTTCTTTCCATATGATTTTATTTAAAAATTAGAACTGAGATCACTATCTCAGTTGAATGGTTAAATCACAGGAAGTATTGGAATATATCTCAATATCTATCCATATCTTTACCTAGTTATAGTTCTATATAATCTCTATTTCTTATCTTTATATCGAATTACTCAGGCACCTTGTACAATGGTTTCATCTGTAGTGAAATTTTTGAATCTCATATGAAGTTAGGGAAATTTAATCCTTTTTTATGATGATAAAATAACCAAAGTTTTCTTAACACTCACTGCCTCTGTGAAAACAGAAAGTTCCTAAAACAGCAATTGTAGAATTGTTGATGTTCAATTGTGTTCAATTCTTCACCTCCCTTGGACTATACTACCCACAGAAGGACATTATAGTGTCTTTCTCTAGTGGATTAAGGCAAACAGAAGCTAAGTGTCTTGCCCAGGGCAACATAGTATGTGTCTGAGACCAGATATTAACTTAGGTCTTCCTGATTCCAGCCCTAGAACTTTATTTATTGCCTCCCATTGTAGAATTATAATTATACTAAATTTAAAGTATCTTAACTTGGAAGCTGCAAAATAGATATACACAAGGAAACTGTTTCCAAGAAATAACACTAAAGATAGTATCAGAGATGTATGATCAGAAAAAGAAATAGTTCAGTCCCACAGGGAATGTAAAAGATAAGCCTCATGCTCTACTGGGTGCTATGTAGTAAGAGATCTATAGAAAGTTCCTCAGTATATTAAATGAACTGTTTGCAGAGGATTGATTCAAGGACACAGACAAGAATCATATAGATTAAAAAGGTGTGGAAGAATTACTATTTTTACATTTTTTGCCTAAAAGCTCCTATCTATTGAAGTATCAATGGGTATTCTCATACCTCTCTGTGGTATTCCCCCAACTTGAATTTAAATTGGTATGCCTTCAGAGGTCTGATTATCCTCAGGTTCTAGGATTAACTGTTGATCTTTTTCCTACTATTATTAGCTCATGAGCTGCTACCAGTTTGCCAGTGTGTTCCCTACTAATGATAATAAATAAATAATATGATAATAAATAATATGATAAAAATAAGCACATGAACATAACAGGATTATTGTGAAGATTAAATGAGATAGTATTTGTAAAGCATTGTAAAACTTTTTTTAAAGTTTTTTTGCAAGGCAAATGGGGTTAAGTGGCTTGGCCAAGGGCACACAGCTAGGTAATTATTAAGTGTCTGGGGTCAGATTTGAACTCAGGTACTCCTGACTCCAAGGTCAGTGCTCTATCCACTGCACCATTTAGCTGCCCCAAAGCATTGTAAATCTAAAAGTACTCTGTGAATGTGAGCTCTCAATACTACTTATGAGAGATAAGGAATGGATCTGTATTTTCATTGATATAGGGAAGTCTCTCTACCAATGCAGTTTCTCTGTAACTTAAGATCTTAGAGATTGTTCTAGAGGTCCACTCATAAGTTCAGTGTCTCTCCCAGAAAGTTACAGGTCAGCCAATAGGCACAATTAGCTCTTAGCAGATCATTTCCTTAAATGACATAGAATAGTATTTATAAATCATTCTTCCATAATTGTTCTACAAATATATATAGCACACATGAAAAAAGTTAACAAAAATTTAGAGTAATGGTACTCGGAGACTTACAGAATATATAAGTGTCCAAGGTAATTTATATCTACTAACATGATAGGGTTTTAGAAATGTTTTTTTCATGACAGAACCTTACAGAGCTCTCTTTTGGGGCAACATTTTTGATGTGTGGGTTCCTTAGATAGGCTTCTAGAGTATAATTCTTTCCATAGTTCAATTTTGATTGTGAGGGCTATCTTGAAGATGCTTTTTCAACTTCAGATAATTGTCTCTATGTATCTATGTCTAAAATGTCTCTTCTCTCTTCCTGATGTAGAATCTTCTACTGACTTATTATTTTTGGTAATATGGTCAATGGAGGGGAGAGAAAAAAAATTTCCTCTTTGCTTGCCACCCTCTGATATTGGGCTGGGGGCTCTTCTCCATCATAGCAACTCACTCTTAAATTCTGAAATTTGAACAGTGCCAAATCATAGAATCATGACTAACCTGCATGATCAGCCATGTTCTTCTCCTAATGACTCAATTAGAGTCAATTAGAGTCACTTCATTAGAAACCTTAAAAAAATTACTGTGTGTGTGTATGTACATATATATATATATATACATATATATACATATTTAGACATTAAAAAGCCATCACTTGTGACTATATTCTGTGACTACTTCAAGTAATTTGAAGAGGAAAGGGAGTAAACCTATTTCATACCTAAGTAAAAGGAATAGCAACAATTGGTGGGGAATGATTAATGGAAGGGAGGAAGAAAGATAAGTTTTTGAAAAATAGTAAATTGCAACTTATTTTTCTACAGAGTAAGGAAGCAAGGGTGGGATGGAAGAAGTTATAATGGTAGATTAGGATCAGGTTTTGGAGGGTCTTGAATACTAAGTAATGGACTTTTATTTCATACTCAATGACTAGGTACCAAAGACTCAGAAGCAAACAAAAACAAATAAACAAAAACCAAAAAAATGTTTATTAAGAGTCCTTAGTGTGAAACAGGCTAAAGCAGTTGAAGTTTAATTGAGCTGATGCACTAATAGATTTCTGCCCTGATTATAGGTTACTATATTATTATAGGTATTATAGGTACTATAAGAAGCCCTGTTTTCTTTCATTAACATGTACAATTCAATTGGTGATACAAAACATTTAATAACATTTAGAACTTTTTCAAGTTCTAGGACCTAGAAGGCTAGCAATGAGGTGTTTGAGATTGGATAAATAAATTATCAGCAACCAACTCACTGAAGAAATTCTTTACTTTGTATATTGTTTAGTTAAAGTCATGATTGGTTATCATGTAGCTCCAGTATTACTCTCTTTGCCTTTATATAAAATAGTGGAGACAGATATATGCTGCCCTAGCAATGAAGACTGGTATTTTATATGTAATAAAAAACCCTCAGAAGTCTCAAAATGTTTATATACAACAAAGATTTTATAAAGTCAAGGAAAGAAGAGACTGTAGAGAACATTTAGGATCATTGAACTGCTCTGGAGATGATCTTTGTAGCTATCTGGTCCAATTCTGTCATTTTAGAGTTAAAAAACTGAGGGCAAGGAAGATAAAGACTTTTCAATGGTCACTCTGGAAGTAAGTATCAGAGGAGAGGTTCAACCTTCTCATTTTAAAGATGAGAAAACTAAGGCTAAAGTAGACAAGTGACTTGCTCTCAATCATAGAACTGCCAAAGACAGGGCTTCTCTCCAGGTCTTCTGGTGTCAAGTTCTTTGAATATATTTCACTGCTTCTCATGTGAGACTTTGTTGGTAGAAAAGGAAAAAAATCACAAGTGTGGACATATTTTTGACCATGACTAGTATTACTAGTATTAGTATCTGCTTTCTAATTTGCCTTTTGATTTTTTTTTGGTTTAATTTTTAAACTAGTAGCATCTATATTTTCACACTGGTCATGTTTTTGTTACATTATTCACATAAATATTGTTGAAAAATTTTCACATGTAATTTCATGTAATATAATGAGAATGAATTTCAAAGCTATCTAATAAGAACAAGAGATAATGAACTGACATCCAGCCCACTTACTATTTTGATATTCAGATAGTGGTTGCTCTGTAATGATTCTAGACATAGACTCCTCCCACCCCCATGCCAAACACACATATTGAATAGAGGCCCATTAGAGTATTTTTGGAAGTGAACAGGATGAAAGGTCATTGGATCATGGATTTACAGCTTGTGGAGGTCTTGAAAGTCATCTTTGTCCAGCCTTCATTTTATAGATGATGAAATGTAACAAGGAAGATAAAATGATTCACTCCAGTGAATTTAGAGATGATCTAATTCAACTTTTTCATTATACAGATAGGAAAATGGAGACCCAATGAAGTTAAGTAATTTTTTTAAGGGCAGACAGATAGTAGGATAGTTGTATTGGAGTTATTCATTAAACCTTAGTTTTCTGATTCCAAATCCATTGTACAAACAAAAATAAATAAAACTGGTCCAGCCTCTGCTAACCTTTTTGTTTTTGTTGTTTTCCTTCTAGAATTGAATGTTGTAGGGCAGAAGAGGCAGATTCTCCACAGGTAAAACTCCTCTGTACAATCAGATTGAAGTTAAATTGTGAAATATATAACAAAATATATAGAAATAAAATAAAACATAGATAATGTTTCTTTCTGGCTTTCTAAGTCAATATGCAGCCTACAGGGATCTGTTTCTACTTGAGTTGGACACCACTGGTGTAGAGGATGGAACAGAGTAGATGGGTTTCAGTTTATACCACTGGAGATCATAAATAGGTGAGATCACAAATCTATTAATATATTTGTAAAGTTTCCCTCATCCATGAAGTCTTTAATTCTTATTCTCATTGCTTTTCTAAAAGTCAACAATATTCATCATTGAGAAAGAGGGCTTAATTGTAGAAAGAACTCTAAACTTTGCATTCAGGGAAGACCTGGATTCAAAATCAAGTCTCAGGATTTACAAGTTATGTAAACCTCTCTGAGCTTTATTTTCCTCCTCCACAAAAATAAGGCTTATATTATCTGTAAATAATAACATCAGTCAAAACAAAAGTAATAATAACTAGACTTAAAAATAGAACCTACTATACATCAGGCACTGGACAAAATCCTTTACAAATATTCTCTGATTTGTTCCTCAAAATAATCCTAAGAGATAATTATTATTACCCCATTCTACAACTGAGGAAACCAAGGCAGAGGTGAATAATATCCATCAAGTATCTGCTGTCAATTTTAAACTCAAGTCTTCCTGACTCTAGATGTCACTCTACCCATTGTACCTAGATACTTCATAAGAAAAATATGATATTCTCTTTAAAGGGTTATTATAAGGGTCAAATGAGACTATGTATATAATTGAGTCAGAATTCTTAGGTTTAAAAGGTGGATCTGATACTTAATATTTGAACAGACTTGGGCAAGTCTCTTAAATTCTCTGTGTATCAGTTTCCTCATTTATGGAATGTAAGTTTAGATTAAATTAATCTCCAAGTTTCTTTCCTGTCTTAAATCTATGATTTAAAATGAATCAATTGTAACAATATGCCTTTTTAAAATTATTTCTAACTTATGAGACTTCACACAATAAAAACATAAGTTTCTTTTTTTATTAAAGATTTTATTTGAGTTTTACAATTTTCTGCCATCTCACTCCGCCCCCCCCCCCCCCACCATGGAAAACAATCTGTCAGTCTTTACCCTAAAACATAAATTTCTATAGGACAGGGATTAATAATTGAACTTTTCTTTTGGATTTTCCATAAAACCAAGTCCCATTCTAGATGCACAAATCACCCAGAAATCATGGTCACTTATCCTTTTAGTCTGTCACACTTTGAATTTAACAGGAAAATAAACATCTGTTTCTGGGAATTGAAGTCAAAAAATTAGATTTCTTAGTGACTGTTTTTTAAATTTTTATTTATTTAAGAGTTAAGTGACTTGCCCAAAATCACACAGCTAGGCAATCATTAAGTGTATGAGGTCAAATTTGAACTCAGGTCCTCCTGACTCCAAGGTTAGTGCTCTATCCATTGTGCCACCTAGCTGCCCTCTGTTGGTTATTTTTGTATTAAATGTCTTTTTGCTCAATTCTTATGCTGTTTTCCATGACTCTGTTTATATAGCTCAAAGTCAAGAGGAGATTTGGACAATACCTGGGTCATTTGATTAATATAAATAGCACAGCCCATATACTCAGAGTTTCAGATCATTAACCATTGTCAGGGAATTTTACTTGTTCTTAGTGGAGAAAATCATGGTAACTTATCAATATATCTAGAATAATCATGGGAGGAATAAAAATTTCACATATTCTGATATATATGTATATATACATACACACACACACATATATATATATACATACATATATATATATATATATGTATATATATATATATATATATGTTGACCTATGTAGATTTTGTATAATTCATTATCTGAGAAGAATAAAGGTCTAGAGAGCTGGCCTTGTAAATCAGGAATATTAGTTTTAAGTCCTTCCTTGGAAATATGCTAACTATGTGAACCTGGGCAAGTAAGGTAGTTATTTCCCTTGACAGCCCCTTAAAACTTTAGGAATGGACTTGAATCTATGCTGTAGATTCTTTTTTTTTTAGGTTTTTTTGCAAGGTAAATGGGGTTAAGTGGCTTGCCCAAAGCCACACAGCTAGGTAATTATTAATTGTCTGAGACCAGATTTGAACCCAGGTACTCCTGACTCCAGGACCGGTGCTTTATCCACTACACCACCTAGCCATCCCATATGCTATAGATTCTAATCTGCTCTTGATAAAGGATGATTCCTTACCATGGAGGTCCCTCTATTATAATGAAAACATAGATTTCATCTCCCCCATTCCCACCCACCAAAAAACAAAAAAGACTATTTCTAGACCATCAGAGTCATCTAAAATGACATGAGTAGAAATATACAATTGTAGAAATTATCTGATAAACCATCAAAGGCCCCAATGAGTCAAATTCCTTTCTAGTCCTGGTGGTAATATCTAAAGAGGTAACATTTATTTTGACTGTGCTAAGTTGTCAGTAGAAGGTCTTACTAAAAGACTAGGAAAACAACAAGATAAATATTGTGCAAAGATAATTGTTAACTTGGGAATGATTTCTATTGATGGTATATTTAACCACTAGCCAAAACTGAATATGTCGCTCTACTAAAAAGCACGCAGGTTAACAATAAAGTAAGGAGAAACCTCAATAGAGAATAAAGAAAATTTGATTATATTTAGAAGATAATATAAAGAAGTCTTTCAAATTGAAAATAGTATTTTAGGCAAATGTAAGTTTGGCATTTAAACAATGTATGTATTCAGTTTATCAGAGTTGCACTCTGATAGTAGTAGTAGTAGGTATATAGCAGTAGAGGTTGAATGCTTGGCAGTTCACTTCAAGAAAAGGCCTCAATGCCCATTACCTTATCTTGCCAAGGTGATCTTTGGAATCTTCCTGAGACAATTCAAATGGAAGTGATTCACTTGGTAAACTGTCTAAATTTCACAGACATACAACACTGAGGTCAGCACAACAGTTCTGTGGACCTTCAGTCTGTTAGTCAGCCTAATAGCTCTTTTTTTCCAATACTTTCCTTTGGAGACTCCTAAAGACTCGGGTAATGTGTGCATAAACCTCATCATTTATATAGACATCCCTGGAAAGTATGATGTCAAGGCAAGTAACAGCATTCAAACTTTCTCCATTTTCAGGCAGTGACTAAGAGAGAGAGATCCCCCTTGATTGTCACAGGACAATCTTTTTAGACATCCTTGAAATCCCAAGGATAACTTCCTCTGGCCATATAAATTGGAAAATTTTAAAAAATTTTTAGATTTACATTTTTATTTATTTACTTATCACTAAAATAGTCTTGTTGTAAGAGTAAACATAATCCCCCCCATCCCAAAGTAAAAAAAAGAAACCTGACAGGAAACAAAGTGAAAGAAAGAGAAAAAAACTGTACTACAGTCTGTGTTCTGATACCATCAGCTCTGTCTCTGGGGTGGATCGCATCCTTTATCATAAGTCCATCAAATAAGTTACTTTCATATTTTTCCACAGTTGCTGTTGCTGATTGTAATTACCTCCATCCATTCCTCCTCTCTACCATTTATTTTATTTTCTCTCTCCTTTTACTCTCCCTCTTCAAAAGTGTGCTGTGGGGCAGCCAAGTGGTGCAGTGGACAGAGCACCAGCCCTGGGGCTGTGTTCTCAAGCCTGCATCTCACTCCAGAGACCCAGCCACCACCCAGCCCCTTCGCCCCAGACATGCAACCCAATCCCACCATCTTGCAAAAAGTAAAAAAGAAAATGTGTTATATCTGACTATCCTCTCCCATGATCTACCCTCTCCTCTTTCACCTACATTTCTCCCTCCCCTCCCCCAGTCCCTTTTCTCCCATCCCCTTTCTTTCCTTTTTCTTCTAAATTTCTATACCCTATTAAATATGTATTTTATTTTCTCTCTGAGTCATTTTTAATGAGAATGAAGGCTCATGAATTCCCTCTCACCTTCCCCCTTTCCATACCATTGCAAAAACTATTTCTTGACTCTTTTACATGAAATATCTACCTCCCTTTCCCTTTCTCCCAGTGCATTTCCTTTTCACCCATTGACTCCATTTTTACAATATATTATACCTTCAAATTCAGCTCCCTCCTGTGCCTCATCTATAAAAGTTCCTTCTAAGTGCTCTAATAAATGAGAAGGTCCAGATGAGTATTATCAGTTATCATCTTTCCATGCAGGAATACACGCAGTTCATCATCATTAAATCCCTCATAATTTACCCTTCTTGTCCACCCTCTCAATGCTTCACCCAAGTACTCTACTTGAAGAGCAAACTTTCTGTTCAGTTCTGGCTGTTTCAACAGAAACATTTGAAATTCCCCTATTTCATTGAAAGTCCATCTTTTCCCATGGAAGAGTATGTTCAGTTTTGCTGGATAGTTGATTCTTGCTTGCATTCTAAGCTCTTTTGCCTTCAAATAACCCAATAATTTTTATATTGTCTCTTCTGGATCTGTTTTCCAGATCAGTTGTTTTTTTCCAATGAGATATTTCACATTTTCTTCTAGTTTTTCATTCTTTTGGTTTTGTATGATTGTTTTTAATTCCTCACAAAGCCATCAGCTTCCTTTAGCTCCATTCTACATTTGAAGGGGTTGTTTTCTTCAGAGAACTTTCTTATCTCCTTTTCCATCTGGTCAATTCTGCTTTTTAAGGTGTTCTCCTCATGAACTTTTTGGACTGTTTTTTCCATTTGACCTAAACTAGTTTTTAACATTTTATTTTCTTCAGCAGTTTTTTTAGATCTCCTTCACCAACCTGCAGATTTGGTTTTCATGGTTTTCCTCTACCACCTTCATTTCTCTTTCCAATTTTTCCTTCTACCTCCATTACTTGATTTTCATAATCTTTTTTTGAGCTCTATCATAGTCTGAACCCAACTCCTATATTTCTTGAAAGCTTTGGATACAGAAGCTTGGACTCTGCCATCGTCTGAGTTTGTGTTTTGATCCTGCATGGGACCAAAGTAATTGTCTAGGGTCAAGTTCTTTTTTTTTCTGTTTACTCATTTCCCCAGCCTGTGTCCTGGTTTTGGGGGTACTTCCTGAGCTTTTGAGTATTATTGGGATACCCCAGCAAGGACCTCAGTTCCTTCAAGGTCTTATGAGAGGCTCTGACTGCTCTCCTGGTCTGTGTTTTGGTCTGTGGATGACCATAAGCACACTCCTCTGACCTGGAGCTGTGAGAAGGGTCCTTGCTCTATGGCAATGGGAGACCCCAGATTGTGACTAGGGTCTGAATATGGACAAAGCACAAGTCCTGTCCCAGGGACAGAGGAGAGACCTCAACAGTCTCCCCCTACCCTTTTACCTTCTGTGGGCTGAGCACTCTGGGAACAGCAGCTAGGCAGCTCTCTGCTGGGCAGCTCTGTGGGCTTGCTTCTGTTTCCTGGGATATGGGCTGTGCTGATAGCTGTGGCTGTACTAAGGGCCATGCTGGCTCCCAATCACTCTGGCAGAGGTTATGATCTTTCAAATTGTGCTTGGTGTTCCCTGGGTTGGCAGGTCAGGAAACTGCTTCTTCTGTCCTGAGTCAGTGCTCCCAGGGACCCAGGTGCCCTGCTGGCTGTTCCCTCCAGTGAGGCAATCCTGGCTGCACTGCCACCCCCTCCAACCCCATGGAACAGAGCCTTCCCACAATCTTCCAGGTTACCTTGGACAAGAAAATTGCCTCACTGGATCTTTCTGTGGGTTCTGCCTCTTGAAAATTTAGTTAGAGTCAAAATTTTAAGGTTTTTTGAAATATTTTGGAAGGAGTTCCTAGGAAAGGCTGTTCTCATGCTGTCATCTTGGCTTTGCCCTCAAAGTTGGAAGACTTCAAAGTGGATCTCCTGCCTTATAAATCTCAGTTGTAATCAAATCACACCAAGTGATTTGTCCCATGAGAGAAGCCTAATAGTACTGAAATCCTCTTCTTCATTTGAAAGTTTGACTAGAGAGGTATACAGCCAATGGCTTCAGCATTGGTTGATAATGAGATTCTGAGAACCCAATGTAAGTATTTGGTCCATCTCTTATTAATCGATGTGGCTCTATCAGTACAGAGCAGTTGAGATGTGCCATATGTCTTTGGCCCATAAATAGCCTTCATGCCAGTATTCAAACTCTTTGAATTGTTGCTATTAATGTAGAACTGAATTTCATCTGCATTTTTATTGAATCAATAATCCTGCATCTCTTCATGCTTTTTTTTATGCTTTAATTTTCATGGAGTTATGTGCTGCCTTCTTAGAGACAGGCAAACTATCCTGTTGATAAACCCTGTGGAGTGCTTGAGTTTTTGTTTGTTTTTGTTTTGTTTAGCAGCTTCTGAATTTTCCATCACTTTGGTCAAACCAATCTTAATGCTTCTAATTATGCTATCCTAGATGAGTGAATGAGATGATGTATATCAAATTGCTGAAAGCTGTCCACTCCTTTTCTGCTCTACTGTTGTCAACCCTGTGTAGGCTCAGCTTTTCCTCCAGGTTAACAACAAATTGTTTGAACATAAAGGAAACTTTTAATCTGTTGACATAAGTTTTCTGGTAGTCATCTTGCCTTGGGGCCCTTGACTTTGATGAATGCAAATATTTAGCTTGGAGAGGATGTCTATGATCTGTCCAACATTCTGTACCATACATCACCTTTATCATTCTCACATCCTGCCTCCTCACATCACGTTTCTCCTTACAGTGATCTAGTCTATCAAATTCCACTGTTTGCTGTGAGAGTGTATCCATGAAATTTTATTGCACTTAGGGAAATGGAAGACAGTATTGATTATGAGGTCATGAAGGCACACAAGTTTTCAGAGATGACTACTGAGGCTGCTGTTTCTGACTCTATTCAGAAATGACCCCCCTGCTACATTTGATTGTCATGCCAAATCTGACCTTAAAGCCACCCAGATATTATAAACTTGTCCTCTTCTTGTTCAATGATGATGGGGATCTTCAGGTTTTCATAATTTTTTTAACCTTATTAGGTTTGTCATGATGGGAACCTTGCATATTGTTGATGGTGGTGTGGCAATTTCCAGCAGCTAAGCAATTGTATTAGGCATGCAAGTTTGTTGACTAGATTAGTGTCCATTGTGAAACCTACACCAGCCTCTTGAAACTCTTCATCACTGTGACCATTTATGAAAACAAAAAGTTCATCTACTCCAATTTCAGTTTCTAGCTTTCATTTTCCAGCCTTGTTTAACTCAGGACTTGGATGTTTGGATGCAATATCTCCTGTGTTCTTTCTTGGCAAGAGCTGTTCATCTTTCAGGCTTACTGGATTTTGTGTTATCCATAAATGTGTGCACATTCCAACTATTGATGATGAGTGGCATAATCTTTGCAAAAGTTTTCATAATTTTTACAGTTTGACTGCAAGGGAGATTCCTTCCCCTCCCCCCTTCTAACTTTTTAAGGCACCTTTTCTTTCTTTTTTCTTTTTTTTTCCAAGGCTGAAGTCCTCCTGACTCCAGGGCCAGTGCTCTATTTACTGAGTCACCTAGCTGCCCCTAGGGCACCTTTTCCTAGTTCCTTCCTCATGCCAGGAGGTGGGCATTGTGGTCCTTAAAAAGGCTGTTCAGGGGCAGGTAGTGGCACAGTAGATAGAAGACTGGTCCTGGAGTCAGGAGGGCATGACTTCAAATAGGACCTCAAGCTCTTGACACACTAATTTGTGCGACCCTGGGCAAGTTATTTAACCTTCATTACCTCAACAAACATACAAGAAAAACACCCTGGGGACTAGAATCCCACTGGTGCTTCAGTTCTATTGGAAGATAACCCAATGGCCTAAGTCACTTGCTTGCAGGGTTGTTACTACAACTCCCAGTGTTTCCACTTCTACTATTTCATCATTTACACGTTGCCATAGGACTGAAATGGGTAAAAATGGGAAAATGGTATGGATGATAACTTTTGACTCACACATAATTTGGATTTAAGTGACATGGAGTTACACAAAGTCATCAGCTTCATTCTCTCTTCTAGATTCATCAAAGTCCATCCGAAAAAAAAAAAAATCAAGAAAACTGATGACAGCTCCAGATACAGTGGATGGTCTTAGAGTTTTTTGATATCTAATCAAGCTCTAATGTCTGATAAAACACCTTCATGGCCCATTGTAACAAATTGTTCATAAGGAAGTCTTCAATGCTTGGAGTAGACACCCCAACCCCCAACTCGCTAATGGGTCAGAGCTTCTGTTATCCTCAAACTTGTTAAATCCATGGACTGAAATGGTTTACTGGGGTGTAGTATATTACATATACTACAGTTCTTTGAAGGGACAGGTGAGAGTTCAGTGGGATGTAGACGCCAAAGGTGTTTCCTTGTATACAATCTTAAAAGCTTGAAAAGAGTGTGACAGCCCTCACACCAGAGAGACTGAGCTTCCCTGAACACCTGTACATCCACTGAAAGCACTAAGACCACAATATTGGAAACAGACCAGTTTGTAGTTTGACAAAAAAAAATGTGTAAACTAAGAAAATGAAAGATGAATTAATAGTAATTAAAAAAAAATTCCCCCATATTCCATTGCATTGAAAGGGGTCTGTTCAGGACCGCAAATTTCTCTTTTTATTCTACTGGTTTGGATTTCCCCATAATGGAAGAAAAACTTGGGGCTATTAAAGAGTTATTAGCTCACATTCCAGAGAATTCTACCTTCTCTTCTAGGGACTTTATAGTCCTTCATTCTTAAACTATTAGCCTAAGAATTTGTACTCCCTTAGAAGAGAAACTAATTTGGATTAAGGCCAATATTGACAATAAAGCAACATCCCAGAAAAAAGAATATTTGAATCAGACAATGATGAAAGCAAAGAAGTAAAAACATCAAAGCAAGGGTACTAACTAGAGTTACTTGATCCTCCTTTGTCCACTTTATGTTGGGACAAATAGTGATAGCTTCAGATTTGGCAAACCATCATACCAGGGTTGAGACAGCTACTTTTTTTTTTTTAGGTTTTTGCAAGGCAAATGGGGTTAAGTGGCTTGCCCAAGGCCACACAGCTAGGTAATTATTAAGTGTCTGAGATCAGATTTGAACCCAGGTGCTCCTGACTCCAAGGCTGGTGCTTTATCCACTAGGCCACCTAGCCTCCCCAAGACAGCTACTTTCAAAACTGAACTGGCAGAAACAAGGAAAGGATATAATCGACAATATGGCCAGGTAACCTCAGGAACAATAGTCTTTTGTCAGTGACATGTCAAAATGGGACTTTCTCCCCAAACTTAGTACCTGCTTACAGTAAGTTCTCATAAGGAATTCTGGGTCTATGCTTTAGTGCAGCTCATACAACTTCTGAGGCTTTATAGCACATTTAGAACTGATCACAGTAAGTTGTTCAGGAAAGGGAGGGTCCTGCTCAGGAGGGTCTTGCTTGTTTTCCATCTTTAAAGTCATAGATTGGTAGAGCTGGAAAACAAAAACTCTAGCATGGAATAGAAAATGTCATTTATGGGGAATTCAGAGATGGCACTGGAAAGAAAAGAGGCGGGGTATCAGGTTATGAGAAGATTGGAAGAAAAATAAAGACAGCAGATTAAGCCAGAAAAAAACAAGGTTGTGTATGGGTGTATTTTTTTCTTCCAGATTATTTCCTACTGGACCTTAGTCAGTCAGACATAAATATTCTGTCCCAGGGACTGGGACTATAAAAAAGAGGCAAATGGCAGACCCTACCCTCTATGAGTTTATAATCTAATGAGGAAGATTAGCAAACCAATATGTACAAACAAGTTGTATACAGGATAAATAGAAAATGATTAAAAGAGAAAAGACATTAGAAGGAAGAAGGATTGGGAAAGGTTATCTCATGAAGACAGAAGTTTAATTGGAATTTGATGGAATAGGGGAAGATCAGTTTTACTGCTCCACATCATGAATCAGTCTTTTTGCTTCTCCTTCGGTTTGCAGGTCATATATTTGCCTCCCTTCACTTCAGGAACCTGGAGCAAGGCTTTTCTACTCCTCCACCATAACCTCAAGCTGCTTCCATCTCTTGGTCTGAGAATCCTCATGACTCTTCTCCTCTTCACTTTAAGTAGGCTGGTTACTGAATCTTTCACCACTCTTCTAGTCTTTCTTCTCTCTTCTCTTTTTACTGCTGCAATATTTCTTGAATGTTATGATGGACATCTGCCTAAGAGATGAGGGTGGTGGGTGCTAAAGGGAGTGGTGAATGTGTGAGCTTTATCTCTTCCCAATCTCAGAAAAGTAGTCTACTTTTTTGTTTTGCTCTGGTAATCTTCAACTATTTGATTGACAGGTCTGACTCCCTTTTCACATTCTCATTAAGAAATTATGGTTTTATTTACAATAGAATATATTGTTTATTTTATCCCAAACCTGAACTTAATCTCTCATTCTCAATGAGTTGGGAATGAGTTGATAAGTATCCAGATGTCAGGCTATTACTTGACCTCATTAAGATGTCTTCAGTGATCTCAATGAAAAATTAGTGGATATTGCCTTGCCTTCCACAACAAAATGTAATCAAAGTCCCCCCCAAAATTGACTATTTTAAGTCTATTAGCTCAACAAATCTCTTAGGTCATACTTTTCCATATTTATTTAATTAATATTTATTGAACTGAATTTAACCTAGGTAAGTGGTCGAATAGATAGAGTACTGGACCTGGAGTCAGAAAGCCCTGACTTCAAATATGACCTCAGATGCTTACCAGCTTTGCGACCTTGGACAAGTCACTTAACCTCTGGGGTTTTTTTTAGGTTTTTGCAAGGCATTGGGGTTAAGTGGCTTGCCCAAGGTCACATAGCTAGGTAATTATTAAGTGTCTGAGGTCAAATTTGAACTCAGGTCCTACTGACTCCAGGGCTATTCACTGTGCCACCTAGCTTTCCCCAAACCTCTGTTTGCCTCAATTTCCTCAACTATAAAATGAGCATGATAAATAATAGTATCATTGGGTTGTTTATGGGGATCAGATGAGATAATATTTGTAAAAGTACTTGGGGAAGTATATAGTACATAGTTGTTAGTTCTATTATAAACACAGTACACAATAGCATTTGACTCCCAGGGTTGTTGTATGGATAAAATGAGTTTTTTTTTCTTTTAGGTTTTTGCAAGGCAAATGGGGTTAAGTGGCTTGCCCAAGGCCACACAGCTAGGTATTTATTAAGTATCTGAGATCCGATTTGAATTCAGGTACTCCTGACTCCAGGGTTGGTGCTCTATCCACGGCACCACCTAGCCACCCCAAAATGAGATATTTTTAAAGTGCTTTGAAAGTCTAAAATAATTGTATCTGTGCTATTATTATTAATGTCTATTTGTTGAATTAGTTTTCTGTCCCTATTATTCCTATATCCTTTTAGCACTTATGCAAACTGACTATCTTATTATGCACTTATCTGTATGTTGCCTGGTAATGTGTTCTCAAGTATTGTTTAAAGCTATTTATGCTGTTTCTCCAACTAAATTACAAAGTCCTCAAAGTGCCATAGTGCTCACAAGAGCAAAATATACAGTGAATGCAAAAAAATGTTATCAGCTGCCCTACTTCAGTGAATTTACCGCAATATTTCAATGTATCTGTGGTCTCATCAGAATAATCTCCATTAAGACTGGACCCAAACCCATTCAGCTTGGCATAGCAGAGTGCCAGACTTGGAGTTACAAAGACCTTTGTTCAAATCCTATCTCAGACTCTCACTTAGCTGTGTTAGGGTTTAAGTGGGGCTGGGAGTCATTTAATCTCTTTCAGGGTCCTTTCCTTTTTCTTTTTTCTAGAAGGATAGTATCTATGGGGGCTAATTAACAGTATGCACCTCACCGGGGCTTTAAGAGGATCAAATGAGGTAGAGCTAAGCTCAAGTCCTACCTCAGAAACTTAGTATGTCTAAGACACTTGACCTCTCTCAGTCTCAGCTTCCTCATCTGTAAAATCAAGATAAAAATAGCCACTCTTATGAACTTTATGAACCTTAAAGTGCAGTCATTTCACTTTTGTCTAACTCTTCATGATCTGCTTTGGAATATTATTTTTTTTTTAGTTTTTGCAAGGCAGTGGGGTTAAGTGGCTTGCCCAAGGCCAAACAGCTAGGTAATTATTAAGTATCTGAGATCGGATTTGAATTCAGGTACTCCTGACTCCAGGGCCAGTGCTCTATCCACTGTGCCACCTAGCCGCCCCCTGGGATAGTCTTAGTAATGATACTGAAGTGGTTTATCATTTCCTTCTCCAACTCAATTTACAGACTTGTCCAGGGTCACACAACTAGTAAGTATTGGAGACTGGATTTGAACTCAGGAAGATGTGTTCCTGATTTCAAGTCTAGAGCTTTTTTCACTGCCTGTATAAGTGGTATGTGTGTATGTATGTATGTATGTATATGTATGTAAATATATGCATTAATTTTTATTATGTGACAACTCAAACATGTCTGGTGGTGGTAGTCAACCATAGACTATCTACAGTGTACAGAGCAAGTTGGTTTCCAAGATCCTTGAGTTGAATGCTGAGTGATAGGCTAGAAATTATATCTGACATAAAAGACTAGTCTAGATATTCATCTTCTATATCCCAGAAGTCTGTATTCAATTCATTATAACTGCTGAAATAATTCTTGTCCTTATCAAGAAGAAAGCATGTCTAACTGTGGATCAAAGACTTTGTGTTGTCCCAGACATAAGAAATGAATAGTCAAAAAAAACTTTAATTTGTCCTCATTTACTTAAAATAACAAAAGAGAGACTATCTATATAATAAACATATATATATATATATATATATATATATATGCATACATACACACATATGCTCTACATTATTCCATTAGTCACTCTCCATGAGGACAGCAACTCTTACAAGGGCACGACCTCCTGGGGAATATTAGAGCCTCACATTTGATGCCTATATAGCTCAGCTGGCAAACATACTTGTATTTCATGTGTTCATTTCCTAAGTAAGGAACACCTTACACAAGTGCTTGGAGTCTGTCTAGTAAAGCATAATTATCCTCTTCCTTTTTCTAAAAAAACAGTAGTGGTTTGTTTCTTTCTCCTTTTCCCTAATCTTTCCTGTGTTGGTCCCTGGGGTAGGAAAGATAATATGTCATCTGGGAGAACATGCAATGGAAGGTAGGAAGGAACAGAGAAGCAAAAACAAAATCAATATACAGCTATTTTAGGACACAACACTTTTTTTTAGTCTAAGTGTATAAGAAATTCCTAGACAGATGTGTAACATACCCAGAGCTTTGAAAATGCTTTAACAGTGCTCAGAATAAATATCTCTTTTTTACCATAGGATACAAAAAACATTGCATTTTAATAATATTAAAATTCATTTCTTTAAAATAGAGAATTGGAAATGGAAAAGAGCAAGATGTCCTCAAAGTTAAAAAAATAAGAAGATCCCTGACACTTTCTACCTTAGAATTTTATCTTTAAAAATCTAAAGCACTATAAAATTCAGCTATTTATACTACAGTAAAATAAATCTAGAAGCTCATACCTTCTCCAGGATTCTTGAATTTCCTGCTCCTTTTGCATTTATATCGAATCTTCCTACTTGGGAGCTTAAAGGGCTTTATAAACATCATACTATCAATCCTCAGGGTACCTCTGTGTAATAAAAGTATACCCTTGCACACCCTCCCCCTGCCCCCATCTTTTTAAAGGAGACTACATTATGGTACAGAGAAATTCAATAATGTTCCCCAGGCTATAGTGGAAGTGAGTAAGGAAAAAAGTATCATTCCTCACAGCTAGGTTATATTTCTTTGGATCAGCCCAATTAGATGTCATTTTCTTCATATATAGCTATTTGGGGAAGAGGAAAAGGGGGAAAGTCAAGAAAGGCTGGAAAAATGACAAACTGAAAGTAGAGCAAGATATAAAGTGTTCAAAGGAACACTAAAGGCCATGTCTTTTATTCCTACCATATTATTTATCAAATTAAACAATTTTCTCCCATCCAGAGGTTCAAAACCAGAGGTTCATGAACTTATTTTAAAATTATTTTGATAATACTCTTTCAATTTCATAATTGATTTCTTTGGTAATCATATGTATTTTGTCATACATTAAAAACATCATTCTGAGAAGACATCTAGAAGTACAGCACCCTGCCAAAGGGATTCATGACATACATACATACACAAAAAGGTTAAAAAACCCTGCTCTGGCTTCTTTAGTATTTAATATTACAATCATGTATCATAGTTCTTAGAGTTGAAAAGGTCCTCAAAAGTCACCTAGTCCATTTGTTATTTTATACATCTTATTTCAAATCATATTATGTACAACATTATATTCATATACTATATTATCATGCTAATATAAGATATGTAACAGCATAACAATTCAATTAATATAACATAATTAACATACAACGAAGAGACCAAGGCTAAGGTTGTTAGAGAGCACACATGCATATACTCACAGTATTCATAAGAGGCAAGATTTAAATTCAGGTTCTCTCTCTCCAAAGTCAGTGCTTTATTTTGTTTTGTTTTCTTTTCTTTTCTTTTCCACTGTACTACATGGAAAAGTTAAAAATGAAAGATTTAGCCTAAGTCTGAACAGAGGCCAGAAACAGTAGTTTCATTTTTAATTCAGATTCTTCCATTAATTTTGTCATGTGGTACTTGACAAACTACTTAGTATAACTAGGGAAATAATGTCAGCTGTAAACAGTATTAAAGTATTTTCTTATTGAAATAATGCCAATCTCTTTCTATTTCTCCTCTTCTTCCTGTTTGTTACTTCTTCCCAATCTCCATCCATAACTTGGTGCTACTTGAAGAAGTTGGGTGGGGAGAGGGGAAAGATGTTTCAGCACAATCAATCAATCAAAAATAATTTATTAAGTGCCTATTATGTAGCAGAAACAGTGCTAGACTTTGAGTATATGAATTTAAAGGATAACTCCTCACTGAAATCCAAATCCAAATAATCTATATGTGTGAGATGCCAAATTAATAGCTATATTGAATTGCAAGATTCAGGAAATTCAATGGAAATAATTGGTAAACCATATTTTATATTTGAGACAATTTTATTTAGATGATTTTTAAAGTAGTTTTAAGTTGGGATATTATTTTGACTTACAGACGAATAACTCATATGGGGGTAAACAGAGAGAAATAGAACATTAAGCACTGACATACCCTTTGCGTCATCTACAATTTCACTTAATGATTTTATCAGCTCCTGTAGATTCAACTATCATCACTAGATTTTTCTCAGTCTATTTATTAAGCCTCAACCTCTCTCCTGGCAACCCGTCATATCCCCAACTACCTATTGGACGTTTCTAACCAGATGTTCCATAGACATCTTAAATTCAACATATCCAAAACTGAACTCATCTTTTCCCAAAACACCTCTCCTTATCTGAATTTTTCTATTACTATTGAAGGTCTAATCATTCGGATTCCAAGCCAGGAGGTATCATCTTAGACTACTTACTTTCTTTCATTCCCTCATATCCAATCTATTGATAAGATATGTTGGTTACAGCTTCTCAACATTTCTAGTATACATTGTCTTCTCTCCTACAACACTGATACTATCCTAATCAAGTCCCTCATCAGGTTGAATTATTAGAATAGTTTTCAGGTTACAATTCACCCTCCTCTTAGCTATCTTCGTCTTTTTTTTTTTTGCAAGGCAATGGGGTTAAGTGGCTTGCCCAGGGCCACACAGCTAGGTAATTATTAAGTGTTTGAGACTGGATTTGAACTCAGGTACTCCCGACTCCAAGGCCAGTGCTCTATCCACTGTGCTACCTAGCTGCCCCAGCTATCTTTTTAAAGTGCAGGTCTGACTTGTCACTCCCCTCCTCAGTAAATTATAGTGGCTCCCTATTGCTTCAAGAATTAAATATAAAGCCCTTTAGTTTTTAAAACCCTTCATAATCTGGTCCCCTCCTACCTTTCCAGTCTTCTTACAACTTATTTTTCCCTATGATCCAGTGTCACTGACACTGGCCTTGGAGTCTGAAGGATTGGAGTTCAAATCTGGCCTTAGACACTTGACTCTTTAGTCACTTAATTCTGATTGCCTCTCATCCAAGGACCATCTCCATTCATCCTGATTCGTATCTGGTCACTGTACCCAGCTGACTCTGGAGGAGAAAGTGAGGCTGATAACTTAGCACAGCACCACCTCACTAAAATCCAATTTATGTGTTTGCCATGGTATCACCTCCCTGATGTGATCTTCTTTAAAAATGAAGAAAACATCTGTGTGTGAGAAACAGAAAACTTTTGTATAATAGGTTTAAATGAGACACATTCTAGTGGGTATTCAATTGACTCAAGGTAAAGAACATAAACTTTCTTTTAAATGACAGATCCATTATAGCTTTAATCATAATAAATTGGAGTATAAATGCTTATCTAATCCAAAAGGTAGATGGAAGTGAGGATAAGGGAAGGGAGGGAGTAGGAAGAACTTAAATGATTTGGCTTGAATTTAATTAGCAATAATTGATCAGTTTTTCTAATCTATTTGTCCAGAACTATTCTGCATCCATATATATTTAAGTAAGAAAGACTATACAATTATTATTTCATAAACCCCACAAGTTGTCCTTCCTTCCTCCCTCCCTCCCTCCCTCCCTCCCTTCCTTCCTTCCTTCCTTCCTTCCTTCCTTCCTTCCTTCCTTCCTTCCTTTCTTTCTTTCTTTCTTTCTTTCTTTCTTTCTTTCTTTCTTTCTTTCTTTCTCTTTTCTCTCTTTCTCTCTCTCTTTCTTTCTTTTTTCTTTCTTTCTTTCTTTCTTTCTCTCTCTCTCTCTCTCTTTCCTTCTTTCTTTCTTTCTTTCTTTCTTTCTTTCTTTCTTTCTTTCTTTCTTTCTTTCTTTCTTTCTTCTTCCTTCCTCCCTTCCTTCTTTCCTTTCTCTCTCCTTCTTTCTTTCTTTCTTTCTTTCTTTCTTTCTTTCTTTCTTTCTTTCTTTCTTTCTTCTCCCTCCTTTCTCTTAATTTCCCCCAATTTTATTTCCTGTTCCTCTTTCTCTCACTTAAAAGAATTTATTTCATATTTTGAAGGTATTAAGAGACAGGAGGTGAACTTTTCCCAAAATTTCTGCAAAAAAAAATCCAAAACAGTTACTCTTAATAAGGAAAATTGGCAACATACCTCATTACTACTCTTATTCTTTTAGAATACAGAATTTGAAGTGCATCATCATAGCATGGAGGTGACCCTGGTTTCTTGAGGCTCTACAAACACAGTATAAGCTAAGTAATGCATCCAATCTTTGTAGAAAAGTTAGGACTGGGGGTGGGGGAGGAACTTTGATATCTATGGACTAGTCTTGGTTAGTACAGAGAAGACCATCTCTAGTAATCTTGCTAAGAAATAATGAATTAGTTGAGTAACCATGGACAAATTACTTATGCCATCTAAACCTCAGTTTCTCATCTGTAAAATGAAGGGGTTGAATTCAATGACCTTTAAGGTCACTTTCAGCTCTAAATCTATTATCCAATTAATTCTTTGGCCATGGCAAGAAATTCAATCATAAGAATTGAGTTTTTAATTTTCATTTTTTTGTTTCCAAACTTTCTTTGGTAGCTACATGTTAAAAACATTCAATTTCCTTGAAATGACATGCTGATGAACCCAATACATTTTATTTGGAAATAATGTCTTTCAAAATTCACATTCTAAAGAATAAGGAAGATTGTAGGTTAAAATTATATATCTTCTTAGTAATTAAATTGGTATTTTCTAGAGTTAGGTTTGGAATGACCATATTCTGTTGTTGTTTTCAAGGACAAGGAACAAATTATTTTTCTGTTGTGATGGGAAAAAAGAGATATGCTATTTCTTTATGAATCCTTGATCTTGATCCTTTCTTATAGTAGGATCTCTGTGGTAGCCAATCTTAGTAGCTTGCATTTTTTCAGAAGCTATGAGAAATGCAGGTAGCTGCTCAATTCCTGGAAGTCCTCCTAGATCCATATGATAGCCTGCTTCTCTCCAACAGAGGGTCATTTCTTATTAAATTGACTCTTTGTCTTAGGGGAAAATGAATATGGAGACATGTCCAGTTGAAGAACAGGAGGAGAAGGCTTCAATTAAGATAATTGATGTGTTTTAGCCCTGGAGCCCTATAACTCTGCTACTCCAGGCTGACTTGGGAGAGCATCACTTCCACTGGGCTGCAGGTTGTAAGTATCCATTACAGATATCTACAGTAAATTAGACAGAATGACTTCAGAGGAAATAATATGCCACTGATGGCACCTTACAAGAATAGTTGTATGCACTATTATTTTTGAGAATTGCTTTAGGTTAGTCTGAAAATCATTCCAACCTCTAGAAAGGAGGGGTTTTTTTTATGTCTGTACTCATGATGATATTCCATACTTACATAACCTTTTGCTGCTAGAAAAAAATTGCTAACAAACATATCTTTCATAGAGTTCAAGTTTTATTCATAATTTTATCAGAAAAACATTGCAAAACTCAGCCTTCTTGGTAAAAGAAAAAGGCTAAGCTTGAAGCATATCTATTTTTTTCATTTGCATATTTGGTAAAAACCAAAGGTTTTGCAAGCTTTGAAAGAATACATACAATGTTGAAGTATGAATAGTGTGAGAACCATGGTTAAGCAACCACATACAGATGCTCATTCCTCAACTTCTAAGCTTTTTTATTTTTATTTAGAAGTTAAAGGCAATAGAGCAAATTTGTTCTTATTTGGTTATCATCTTAGATTTGTCAGGTTAGTTTCTATTTATAGAGGAGAAGCAGGAGGCAATATCTACAAACTTCTCTTTAGATCAGATTTCTAGAAGAAGAAATAGACCTCTGAATTTCTTGGGGCACTTCCAAAGTATCAAAGTTGTGTCATCGCACAAGCTACTAGAAAATGCCCTATTAATTGACCTCTGAGGAATCTGATTTGATTGGGATACATAAAGGGGAACCAAAGCAAAATTTGTATCTCAGATTTCTATCTCAGAATGATGTCTCTAAAATGTAGTGAGAAAGAAATTCTTTCTCCAAAGGAGCAGAATAATTTGCAATATAGTATGTGAATAAATTTTATTCATAAAAAGAATTCTGTTTATAATATTTATAAACAGTGTATAGCAATAAAACTAGTAAAAGCAGATACTAAAAACATGAAGGATGGAGAATTGAGTTCCTCTTGAGTTAGGACTATCTTTTGTATTTCTTGGTAACGCTACTGTTTAGGATAGTGACTGACACAGTAATAGATGTTTAACAAAAATTTATTGACTGAGTTGGACATATTGGATATTTTGAACCCATCATACAGTAGAAAAAGTATGAACCTTTAAATCAACTTAAGCTATGCCTCATGTAGTCTTCTATGTTTTAGATTCATGAGATGGAGTCAATTTGAAATTCTGTTGTTGCCCAGTTGTATCTTAGTCTCCATGAGCCCTTTTGGAATTTTTTTTTGGCAAGGATACTGGAGTGGTTTGCTATTTCCTTCTCCAACTTATTTTACAGATGGGAAAACTGACCCAAACAGGGTTAAATGATTTGCACAAGGTTATACAATTAATAAGGGTCTAAGGCCAATTTAAACTCAGGTCTTTCTTACTCTAGGTCTGGTAATGCACCACCTAGCTGCCTCAATTTGTAACAGTAAAAAACAAATGACTCTTATTTCCTTTTTTTATTACTAAATCCATGGACAAATTAAAGTGCTCTGATCTGGATCAATGGGAGACACAAATTTCAATGGGTTTCTAGGACTTGAGCCAAACAGATGATATAAATCGGATCTGTCCTCAGATAAAAAAAAATGGGCACAGTGGCATTGCTTTTGCCTTTGAATCTCTTGGCATTTAAGAGAGGAGTGGATGGTATTCATATTCTTACAGGCAACATTACTAGCCTGGCATATCTCCTTCATTTTGTTTATTCTAGCCTTAAAGCCAGGGCTATGTGGCTTGATGGATGAGTTGGGAGCAATAGCAAAGACTGTGGCAGTGAAACCAAATTTCCATGCCAACTGCTGGTCCAGACTTTAGGGGATAATAGTTCAAAGAACACTCCAATTGTTTCCCTGTATGGGTAGGGTAGGGGATCCATATAAAAGATTGATATCTGTGATCCAGAGCTTTTACATTACTTGAATTATTGCTGAAATCTCCTTTTTTTTTTTACTAAAGTATGTATATAAGCTGAGCAGAATTAGTGACTCAAACAAAATTGCTTCACTGTTCTGCATTTCTTTCACCAGAAGTATTTTTATTTCTGATAACTAAAACAACAAGAAAATAGTAGCAATAATAGTTTTACTCACATTATCCACATGACTACATTTTAAGCTCCTGTTCTAGCTAGTGTGAAACAAATTCATTCTCAGTTTGGTCTGGTCCAGAGGTAAGCAGAAGATACACATAGAACAGTAATGTCTGGTCTGTTTATGAAGCATAGCTGCAAAAACACCCTTTTCTTGAGACTTTCCATCACTGTCTTACTTGCTGCTATATGGGCTTAGGGTAGGTAGGTGGAGCAGTGGATAGAGCACTAGCCTTGAAATCAGGAGAAGAGGAGTTTGAATCAGGTCCCAGATACTTGACACTAACTAAATGACCTTGAACAAGTCACTTTACCCTGATTGCCCCACATCCAGGACCATTTCCAGTTGGCCTGATCCATATCTGGCCCCTGGACCCAGATGGCTCTGGAGGAGAAAGTGAGATTGGTGAGTTAGCATAGCTCCCCCCATCACTGAAATCCAATTCATGTGCTTGTCATGACATTACCTCCATGATGTCATGGTCTTTGAAAATGAAGGACAAACATTATTATTATTATTATTATTATTATTATTATTATTAGTTTTAATTACACTTAGGTAAACATACTTCTCCAAGGACTGGAAATGGAGATTAGCCTTGGTTGGGTTAATTCATAATATTATAGGATTGAGATTTAGATATGAAAGGAAATTTGGAGATTGTCAAATCCAACCCCCCCATTTCATAAATGAAAAAAAAAACACAAACCTGAAACCAATGATAATGAAGTGGCTTGCCCAAAGTTACATAGTGTAACTTGCCTGAACTGTCTCAGGCTGGATTCAAATCTAAGTGTTCCTGATTTTATTCTAATTTATTTTGGTATGGACCCAGAGTTCATTAACTTCCTGACTTCTTCACTATGGGTGCTGGCTAAGTGTGGGCTCTTAAGCAATATGAGTCCTAACCCCAGGGAAGCACAAAACACTTGTGAACACCCCCCATCTATTCTCTTACCACCTTGATGACATTTGGGAAAGAGACTTACAAACAAATGCCATGGTAGCTGCAGATGCATATATAATATCAATCTGTCTTTTACCTGCTTTATTACACTTATTGTCATGACATACTCTTTCACTTCCAAGCAATCACTAGTTCAATCAAAAATACCCCAATAGTTTTCCAATCATCTGGTTCCATTAAATTCTCTGGCAGAAGAGTTAAGGTATTAAATCACCACTTGATACAGCTGTTCACAACTATGGTACTGGCAGGGTAGAGAACATCCTAAAGTCACTCCTCTCTTGAGGTAGAAGACCTGTCCAGTAGTCCCTTCTGACCTTGTGCCTTGACATGCCCCATTCTCACCTCTACATTAACACCAGCTGGGTTATAGTATCACTAAACTACTTAGCACTATTTGATAATTCGCTTGAGGAATTCTACAAAGGAAAGTCAGTAGAGTGACTAAAGAGACAACTATAACTGGAATATTTGATAATTTGCTGTACTATGTATATATATTTCTGAAGCATACACAGAATCATAGCATTTTAGAGCAGAAGAACTAAGTATTTAATAATAAATGTGCTCTTATTTGACAAAGAAGAAACTGAAAATTGGTTTGCCTAAGGTTTTAGAGCAAAGTAAAAAGCCAATCAAACAACTGAGGCAGGATATTAAAGTCTAGGCAACATATGGAAAATTAAAGTGATTAGGGGATAACATAGGATCTAGCCATCAATAGAGTTCCAAATTTCATAATCTATTTCTGCTGTAGATTACTAATAATCAAATAATTTTCTATTATTTCAAATTTTAATGACTTTTTGGATTTCATAATGATTCTCCCTCCTTCAGTTTCCTCTAAAAATACTCAGACTTCTTGATAAAACCTCTAACTTATCAGTGATGTGGAAAAACCAGATAAACAAGCAGTCTTCCTGCGCATCATGTTTAATTGAATCAAGAGTTCTTTCCTGTTTGCATTTT
This sequence comes from Macrotis lagotis, assembly GCF_037893015.1. NCBI lineage: Eukaryota > Metazoa > Chordata > Mammalia > Peramelemorphia > Peramelidae > Macrotis > Macrotis lagotis. The sequence continues at coordinate 179,397,077 of NC_133663.1, forward strand.
TAAAAAAATCAATAATAATCACATGTGTATTATATTTCAAGTGTAGACTGCAGCTGATCTTGTATAAATAAAATTCTTGACTTGTCTTCTAAGTGGGTAGGCCAAATATTAAGAGTAAACAAAGTCTTTATTTTAAAAAAACAACAGCAGCAGCAGCAACAAAGAAGTCAATTCAATTTTTAAACCCTTTTCTCTCCCCATTTCCACTTAATTCTCAGTCGTGGTAGTGAAAAGCCTGTAGGAGGTCTTTAGGTGAGCCCAAGCTAATTCACTCTATTCCCTATTCCCTTCCCCAACTTTCCCCCACTTTGAGCCTTCCTCACCTCCACCCCCAAAATTTTCAAGCAGTTTGCTCGACCAACTGGTGCCAGTGTAGCAGTTCAGCATTGTGCTCCTGAGACTGCAATGCAAACAGGCAGATGGAAAATGAAGGAGGTGTTTTTCAACCACTATGTCTATTTGTCTATCCAAAAGCACAGAATAATCCTGCAGATTGTATTTTGTCTTCCTGACATTTAGACTTTGGGATAATAGTTGTGACTGAATAGGGAATTGACATTAACTCTAGAGGAAGAGGAAGTTGGGATTTGGAAAACAATCATTTAATAATGTTTGCAATAAATATTTGCAAACCTGTGATGTACCATGATGTTATCCTTGTCCCTCCCCCACCCCCAACCCAACCTCTCCTTCAAGCTGTAGTAGGCACACTATGTTCTAGAGAACTGGATGTTGGAAGCACAGGATATTTTAGAATGCTGTCTGTCCTTGTAACCTGATATTTTCATCATTGTCATGTGCTCAGCAACCATCAGTGTCATCAGAGGCCAAGGGTTACTATAGCAATAATCACCATGGTATCATAATAGAGGAGGCTGGTGAACAGGGGGATGCTGTCAGTTTTGACCCCACTACCTTTCAGGTTTTAGAAGTTGCCCCTCATCTCCTACATAACATAGGATCTCTGAAACTTTTCAAAAAGGGGACATCTTAGAGATTTGGGATTGTCAGATTAAGATATCTGCTGAATAAGTCAGATCTTCATGTGGACCCTTCACAATTCAGTTCTTCAGTCAATCAGTCAAAAAAGCATTTATTATTTACTCTGTTCTAGTCACTTTGTTTAATGCTGGGATAACAAAAACACATTTCTTACTTAGGTTTACATTATAATGGGGTGATGAAAAAACATCTAAATATTCATGTACTTGTGAAATGTATAGAGTATAAGTGGAGGGCAATCTCAGAAGGCATGGGGGCCAGAGATTGTTATGTAAGGAAAGAGCTGGAGAAGATGTATTGTTTGTTTGTTGTTTCCTTGTTTGGCCTTCCTTCTCAAAGATGAGGTGACATCATGGCTTGCAAGTGAATTGGTTTTGAGTGAGGGGGTGCTGTGCTAAGTCACCGGACTCACTTTCTTTTCCAGAGCCATCTAGGCCCAGTGGCCGAAGATGAATCAGGACTACTGGAGATAGTCCTGGATGCAAGACAGTCAGGATCAAGTGACTTGATCAAGGTCACACAGCTAGTAAGTGTCAAGTGTGAGAGGCTGAATTTGAACTCAGCTCCTCCTGACTCCAGACCAATGCTTTATCCACCGGACTATCTAGTTGCCCATGGAAGGAGCATTACAGGCCTGGAATAAGAAGGGAGAAACTTCCAGGCACAGGGGACAAGAAAGCAGGATAACTTAACTTTTCCTATAATTTTCTTTGAACTGTGGGATCACTGAGAAGGGATCTAATTGAAAAATGGTTCTATCCCCCAGACAATTCAATTGCCCCTTCATATGTATTATGTCCAATGGAAGTTTGATACCATATGCTATTCAAATCACCTTGGGCAATCAAAACCTCTCTGAATGTTAGAACTCTTATCAATGAAAGAGAAATGGGGAAAACTACTGCCCAGTCTTGTTCTGCCCTGCTCTGCCCAACCTTATTGAGCTGTTGTTAGGATCCTATCAAATAATGGAGGTGAAACAGACTTTGTAAAGACTATAAAATGTTATTTTTTCTAGGAAAAATTAAGCACAAGGTGGATGATGATTGATTTGCCAGTCAATCTGATAAGTGAAGATAATAAATCTGGAGAAATTTGAACTAAAACAACAAGAACAAGAACAAAAAAAACTTTCCCATCAATAGAAAAGGTGGGAGGTGGGAGATGGGGGGGGGGCAGAATTAAACATAAAACAGCTTGAAAGTTCCATTTAGAGGTTTTATACCAGAGGATTTTAAATTAATTTTATATAGATAACTTTTCTAGATATATTTTCATCCTCTTTATTATTTTTCTTCCTTTCTGATAGTTTTACCATCATTTATAGGCATCTAGGTGACACAGCGGATAGAATGCCAGACCTGAAATAAGAAAGACTCATCTCCCCAAGTTCAAATCTGACCTTAGATACTTACTAGTCTCATGACATTGGCAAGTCACTTAACCCTGTTTGGCTCAGTACCACATATGCAAAATGAGCTGGAAAAGAAAATGACAAACTACTCTAGTATCTTTTCCAAAAAAACAAAACAACAAAACAAAACAAAAACCCTAAATGGGGTCATGAAGAATCAGACAAGATTGAAAAATCAACAAACAGAATCATCCTCGCTTATCCCCATTTAGCATCCTCCAGCTCTTTTAAAATATTTACTGGAACACTAATTAAATGCATGATATAGAGAATATTTTAGGTATTTAGAATATTTGTGCTTTTAGATAGTTTTATATTCTGAATCAACAAAAGGAAAACACAAAATCACAAATGTAGTCAATCTATCAACATATACATATGAAAATTGCATAGCAACAAAATGTGTTTTTTTTCCTTCAAAAATAGCATCAAACTATTTTTTAAATTTTATTGACTGTTCAGCAGTGTAGGGGCAGAGATGCTAACATATAACTTGAAGATGCTTAATAAATGGTAAATGAATGGAATTAAATACTTGGGGGTTAAATTCTGGATTAACTTAAAATAAATAAGACTAAGAAGTAAAACTATGTCATTATAAAATCCAATGGCAAATTTTAACTTTTCCTTTCAATTTCTGAAATACATAGTTAACACTGAAGCAAGTAAAAAGTGCAATGTGCTAAGAAAAATATAAAGGTAGCTTAAAGTTGCACATGTGTGTGCATGCAAGCACACACACACAAACACACACAAACACACACACAATCAAGCATACACCCTCTCCCCTTTTAATTTTATTTTGTAACCTGGAACAATCATAACTGGAATGTCAAGTTACCAGTCAGAGATGGAGGAGATTGAAGTTAGATCATTTTGCCATATAAGCAAAGCAGCAGATGGTTGCCTAGGGCAGAAAAATGTTTAGTGACACTATAGAGTAAGTGACTAAGGGTAGTTAGGGACATTATGTTTTGGAGGAGGGGGTTGTATTTAAAGGGTTTTTTTTTAGTTTTTCAGTGTTTGCCTATTTTGCCTAGGGCAACAAAATCTTAGCTCCCGCCTAGGGTAATAGGTTGTATATTTACATTTCTATGGGAGGGATATTAATATTTCTTGTGTTTCTAATGATTATTTTACTATTTATCCAGAGTACTATCACTATGGCATTTCATGGCTGGGCCATAAGATGCCAGTGCCAGACTCTTTATAAAGGTGACATGAAGGTCACCTCAAAGGATATGCCAATTCCGGGCAGGCCAATGGGACAGCTGGCAGTCAATACTATCCCCAGATCCTCTCTAGAGAATGTGTACATTCTTACTGGGATGCTATAAACCTCTGCTGAACCAAGTCCAGTCCTGCACCTGGTTATCACATCTGCCAAGGCAATATGTCCAGGCTGCCATATCAGTTCAAAACTGCTGGAGATCCTGGTAAGAAGAGAGTAAATGATGAAGTCAGAACCCATACCATTGTGAAGCATAGTCTATTTGTGATTGGTCTTCTTGGAGCTGATGAAATTAGAAGACACAAATTAAATTGATATTTCCTATCATACATCATAGCTAACCTAGCTTTTAAATTTATTCATATACCAGCTAAGGTAGTTATGGTAACTGAATCTTTCATAGAAAGTGATAGGAAGCAGACTAAACTAGACTAATAATTAGATACCTCTCTTTGATGTTCTATTGCTATTTATCACCATAAAATAAAACCAAACCAAACCAAAACTTCCTTTTTTGCACAAAATCAAACTAAATCCCTCTTCAAATCTTATTCCTTATTTATGTAATTGTAATCATTTCTGCTTTGTACATTATTTATGGAAAAATACCTTCTAATTAACAAAATATATTATACATATAGAGCCCCTGAGATTTATTTTGATGTCAACTTGTTCACTCATTATCATTAATGGGAATTAAATATGCATATCAATGGAAGAAAAATCCCTAAATAATCTAAATGAATAAACTTTCTTAATGTGACATAATGGTTAATTTTCCCAGTGAAAATATATTTAAGACAAAAAACTCAACATAAATCTATTAACAGAAAGCTCAGAAATACACAGTCCTGAGAATCTTGCAAGTACAATCCAGCCAACCCTGCAAGCAATGGAATACTATCCAATGTCCAGTGTACATTTTTGGCTTTGGAGTTTTAGTTAAAGATGTATCAAGGTTATTAAGAAAGGGATTTATGCAGAAATGGGGCCCTGGAGAGAAATATCCCAAGCTTAAATACAGTGAAATCCCAACCCAAGACTCAGCAAAATTTTGACTTCATCACAATAATAACACTGAGGGCCATTATCTAAATTTATCTAAGTTATCCTCATGCCCTTGAAAGATAAATAAATGGGTAGAAAGTTACTTTCTAAGTTTCTTTAACTAATAAACCTGAAAATCATTTAACTATCCTGTGTTGAACCTTAGAGATAGGTCATCTATTTCAATCATTTCAATCTTTTATGCATTTTTATACCTATATATCTGTATATCTGAAGAAGGAAATAACAAAGAGCTCCAATATCTTTGCCAAGAAAACCCCAAAATGGGGTCAAGAGAATTAGATGTGATGGAAATGACCAATTTATAAAGAGTGCCTCTACAATCTTAGACATATATATATATAATATATATAAATACATTTTTAGTCATTCTGTTATTTCATCAGCATAGGAAATTCATAAGAAGGCATTCCTAGTATTAGTGTAAATGAATACTTTCTTTGCTACTTACAGTTTTAGAGAGTTGTCTGATGAAGTAAAAATTTATGTCATTTGACATGGGTGACTACATTCTGACCTACCTATTTTGATCTCATGGTTCTGTAATGATTATGAAAATAGTTCAATTTCTCATTAAGAAAAAACATTTTAATATAATTTTAGCCATGAAAGATGGTCAACTGTACAAAATAAATAATAATAATAATAATATAATGTTTTGTCCTTTCTTCTCAAAGAAGATAATGACATCAGGAAGGTGATTCCATGAGAAGTACATGAATTGGATTTGAATGAGGGGTTTCTGTGCTATCACCAGCCTCACCTTCTCCTCTGGAGCCATCTGGGTCCAGTAGTCAGATATGAATCAGGAATACTGGAGATGGCCCTGGATGCAAGACAATGTGGTTTAAGTGACCTGCCCAGGGTTCAAGTGTCTGAGGTTGGATTTGAACTTTCATCCTCCTGATTCCTAAGCCAGTGTCCTTTCCATTTTACCACTTAGATGTCCTACCCAATAAAGAATAAATTTAATCTAAAACTCATAGCATTTTACCAAGGAGAACAAAAGTAATTAACAATTAATTAATTAAGAAATGTTCAATTATTGTTTTTATAGCAAGTTGGAGACAATGTATATCCAGTCATCCTTTTCTTCTCTTTGTGTAAAAACCCCTGATATCTTTCTATGTTCTTATGTATCATTTTAATTAAATGCATATTTTAAGATATTTCTCAGTTTTTAAAAAATGATCTCAAGATTATTAGGGGAATTGCAGGCAGGTGTTGAATTCATATCTTCCTTACTCCAGAGTTGGTGCTTTTTTCTTAAAGTCATGACAAATGAATACACACTTAGGCAAATGAACTATCATTTTTTAAAACTATGAAATTCTTGAGGGATAGAAATTTGTGAGTTTGTCATATAATAGACTCGCACACATTATCTCTAATGTTTACAAGAAACTTGAGTAAAAAGTTCATAACAGAGAAGGGACCTAATTTCAGTGACTAGGGAATGACTTCATAGACCTTGTTTGCCATTACTTAGCACAGCTTCTGTTAAACTTAGCTATATCTTGAAGATAAGGAAATATGGATTTCTAGTTGTAAGAGTCAAAATGTCTAGATTTGTATAGAAAGTAAGAGACAATGTAATTAAATAAATACACACAAAAAAACTATATCCTTATGCATGTGGCTTTAATGCATCTGTTGAATTTTAGGCAATGCAAAGTTAGCCCTGAAGAGGAGCCAAGTCTTAGACTAAAAGCCCAGAGAAAAAGCATTAATATATTCTATTTGCTTAATGTGCTCTCTCTCTCTCTCTCTCTCTCTCTCTCTCTCTCTCTCTCTCTCTCTCTGTCTGTCTGTCTTTCTGTCTCCCTATTTACATGCGATATTCTTAGGATTCAATTCATAAAAAGTTGTGAACTAGCTCATAAAATTGTATATACTATATGGCCCCTTTTAGAAGTAAGTTTAAAAACAGACATAATATAGTAGTGTTCATTAAGCAATCTTTTTTTTTAAGGTTTTTGCAAGGCACTGGGGTTAAGTGGCCGAGGTGAGATTTGAACTCAGGTTCTCCTGACTCCAGGGCCAGTGCTCTATCCACTGCACCACCTAGCTGCTCCCTCATTGTCAATCTTTTTTACCTAGCTGCTACTACCCAAGAAGAATTAGGAAAACTCATTCAAAATAGTGTGTCAAAATCAGGACTTTAAACACAATATGAGTTGCAGGGTATTACCCACCTCTGCATTGGTAGAACCAGTTTCTTCCTCTGTAGTTCCCTATCATCAATGAAATGACAGGTTCTGGTCCTATTCTACAGTGTGTTGATAGTGGAGGTGTGGGTTTAGTACTGTGCCATGATAGAGAACTGGCCTTGACAAAGCTAGGAAGACCTGGGTCAGGTCCTACCTCACCTATGCTGGGCAAGTCAATTAGCCTTTGAGAGCTCCAGACAATCTTGAGACTCTAAATGAAGGTATTTACTGACATTGGTAAGGATTTCCTTACCTAGAGGTTCCCTATGCCAGTGAAATCTCTCAGGCTACAAGATTTGTTGTAGTCTTGTTTTGTCATTGACTGCAGATTCACCCTCAGTAGCCTCTTTAACATCCTTGGTGTCTATAACCTACTGGAGATTAAATGATTTCTAGGAAATTTTTACCATTCTTAACTTATTCATAGGGATCCAAAAACATTCATGTAATATTTACCTAGTTTAGATTTGAATTTCAAAATATTAGTAATTAGTAATATCAGAGTGAATGAATGATTTTTTGTATAATAAGAATACACCAATCCTTGGAAAGAAATAATTTTTTTCTCCAAGATAAACAATGAATTCCACAATGTTTGCCTAGTGAAATTCCAATTAATAGTGCTTTTTTTTCTTCCTCTGGAGCAAGGTTTCTTAGGCTTTTGTGTGTCATGAACCTCTTTGGTATCTGGTCAAGTCTATTGACCTTTTATAAAGTAATGTTTTTAAAGGCAGAAATAAAATATATAGAACAAAAAATTAAACCAATCATATGGAATTAACAACCAAGTTCATGGGTCTATAGAGTCTAGTTTAAAAGTCTTTTTTTTTTGGTAGAGATATACTAACAATGACTAGAAATCATACTAATGTGTTCACAAGGTAATGAGTAGATCTCTATTGTATGATACTAGAGAACTTAAATTGCTCAAATGTCAAAGCAAAAGGCTCTGGAGCTCTGTGAATTAATATGAGGTTCCAAAATTAAAAATGTGAGGATAGGAAAAACAACAAAATAGGTTAGTTGAAGTTTTTCCACAATGGAATTTTGACTTCTAATTAGTTTTGTAGCAGTCATTAAATCTAAACCTATAACTAGCAGGGACTCCACTGGACTTCAATGACTCTAGAGGAAAACTCAGCTTAAGGTTCTGTGCAATTGTACCTCAAGTCAAGGCATCACCCTTGTTATGTCACTGGTTTTCTTTGAGAATGAAGGACAAACAACAACAGCAATATTAACATCAACAACAGAGATTTCTGTGTGAGACCTCTACAAAGAGAAAAGGACTTCTAGAGCAGGTGTTGTGAGTTTTTTGCATATATGCCTCTCTACTATTATGGATTAGGTTTAAACCTATTTCTAAAATAGCCATTTTTAGAGAATGTTTAGTATTAATAACTTGCTCTTTTCCTCTGCTTTCTCTTCCTCTTTCTCCTCATCAGTGTGGTTTCTCTCTCCACTTGGGATGCCACTCTTACATGTGAAGGTCTGTCCATAGGTGAATAATTTTTGATTCCTCATATTTTGTAAGATTTTTTTAATTAAGAAAAAATTTTAAACTGAGACAATTTGCTTTTTATCTGGGCAGTTTTCTGTTTTGATTTTTTGAAATAAAACTCTGAAGAAATAGGCTTTTAAAAAAGTCCATTATGATATAAATGGAGCCACTTGACTATGTCTTTAACTCCAAATCACTCAGACTCTCATTGAATGATCAATAATAGCACAGTTCTTTGTTTAGATTTTGGTGGTTTAAAATTGGTGTAAATAGCAAATTTTTTCTGTTCAGTCCAGAAACACTGAAAGACTTCCCCTCTCAGATGAATACTTTTCTGATGGTAAACCAGGTCTTTTGTCTCAATTTTCTACCCAATTCTTAGTCTTTGAATGGATGTCTCATCAGACAAAGACCTCAATTTAGAAAGGTCGAGATCACCCGCTGCATCCTAGACCATCACCATCAACTAGACTTTTTTTCATGCCACTGGACTTCAATGATTCTGGAGGAGAAAGCAAGGCCGATCACTTTGTACAGTTCTGTCTCATTTAAATCCAATTCATGCTCAAGTCAAGGCATCACACTCATGATGTCATTGTTCCTCCTCTAGAACAAAGGACAAACCTCAACAAATTTAATAAATTGCAGAGGTGTGTCCAGGGCTTTGTCCCAGGGTACTGACATTTAGGAATATGGGGGAAAACATCTCCTTTCTCCTTTTAGGTAGAGCATAGTGACCTCATAGTGACTAATAATCCCCCACCTCAACTCACTACCCTCTCTCAGACCACACTATTGAAGGATATGAACATTTCCAGGTCCATTCCTTTATGCTTCCCTCTCCCCATCCCCAATGAGAGAGAATGGCACCTCAGTCTTGAATCCTTCCTTTCCACCACCAGTTAAGGATAGACTCTCAATAGAGAGACAATTGTACCCATAGTTCAATTGTACTCAACTAAATTTCTATCAGATGTTGAATGAAACCAAAACCCATTACTAACCAAGTAATAGATAGTTTATCAACAAGAGTATCTGTAACCCAAGTATCAAGTGGACTTTTGGCAACTGGACAAGGTGAATTCTAATAGTATTGAAATGGTTTGAGTTTTGTCCTCACCCACATCACTCTGGTAACATAAATTTCACTCATGTCTAACTTCCTTGCTAGAAGAATTTTAGTTAAGTTACCTGCAAGCAAAAAGTTTCCTGATAAACACTTGAAAATAAAGCATATTTAATACAACATATAATAGCAGAAACAAAATTTTTCCATGTGTTCCAAATAGCAGGAGAATAGGGCCATTGCTCTCTCCAAAGTCAGTACATAGCCCACAAAGAAAATCTACAACACTAGTAGACAAAGTTCAGTTAGTGTGAATATAGTTTGGACCATCCATTACCTTGGAGAAGTGCTTCTCTCAGTCTCGTTTTCTAGTTCTAAACTCTGTTTACCTGATTGTCAACCATCTGAGTTTCTGGAAGTACCCAAACTTTGCTTAACTTACACCTCCTTAGCTAAGATACCTGGCTTTAACTCTTACTACTACCACTATCACTGAAGAACGGAGGGTTAGGGCTGCAGGAAAGAGGGCTTAAAGACTGAACTATGGTAGGATCATTTGGAAGTGAAGAACTCACCAATCTCTGATTCAGAAGGTTGAGAAAAGGCATAGACTTTAATTGACAGGTACCTTTAAAGTTTCTAAGTTACTACATAAAGTTTACAGGTTAAGTTCTTTGGAGAAGCAGCAAGATAGTGAGGTGTTTGTTTTTTTTTAAGATTTTTGCAAGGCAAATGGGGTTAAGTGGCTTGCCCAAGGCCACACAGCTAGGCAATTACCAAGTGTCCAGGTTGTATTTGAACTCAGGTACTCCTGACTCCAGGGCTGGTGCTCTATCAACTATGCCACCTAGACGCCCCTGATAATGAGTTTCTTAAAGGAGAAGTTGAGGTTAAAAAGGCTAAAGTGCTCAAAAAGGGGAAAGTGACAAGAAAAGAAGCTTTGTCAATATGGATTCAGTCATATGAAACTAGGTTCATATTGGTAGTTACAAGCTGGGAAAGGAGTAGTCAAATTATAAAGGACTGATTGGTCGGTAATTGTCCTCGATTATAGGAGAAGAAAGGGCAACTAGGTGGCACAATGGATAGAGCACTGGCCTTGGAGTCAGGAGTTCAAAGCTGGCCTCAGATACTTGAACCTCACTAGTTGTGTGACCTTGAGTAAGTCACTTAACCCTGATTGTTTCACATCCAGTGTCATCTCCAGTTGTCCTGAATCATATCTGGCCACTGGACCAAACTAGCTCTGGAGGAAAAAGTGAGGCTGGTGACTTAGCACAGCACCCCCAAATACAATTCACATACTTGTCATGGCATCACCTTCCTGATATCATGTTCTCCTTTGAAAATGAAGGACAAACATTATATTATTATATAGGAGAAGACCAAAATACCATCACTATGATAGAGACAAATTATAGTGTATCCAGCTGTGGCATATCAGACCAATACAAACTCTAAATGCTCTGCCACAGTTTGGACACAAATAGTCCATGTGAACACCTGGGGTGTTTTAAAATTTATATATCTCATGTTTCCTTTGAGCTGCTTCAATTGTGCTTTGCTCAAAGAGGTCAGCACACCCTCTGATGAAGGCATGCCATGCTGGGCAGTCCTGTGTCAGTGTCTTCTATGCTGCACAATCAATTCTAAAGTTATTAAGAGAAACTTTCATGATTTCCTAGTATCACTTCTTCAGACCCTCCTGTGAGCTCTTGTCCTATGTGAGTTCACATAAAACATTCTTTTAGATCATCATACATTTGACTTTATAACAACATGACCAGCCCATCATAGTTGTGCTTGCTGTAGTAATGTTTGAAGACTTGACTGTTTAGCTTGAGAAAGAACCACAGTGTCTGATATTTTCTCTTTTGCCAGGTGATCTTCAGAATCTTTTAAATGGAAGTGATTCAGTTTCCTGACATGGTACTAGTAGACTATCCAGGTTTCACAGGTATAAAGCAATGAATTCAACAGAACAGCTCAGTAGACCTTCACACTGGTAGTCAGTCTAATACCTCTTCTCTCACATACTTTCTTTTGGAGTCTCCCAAATACTGAGTTAGCTCTGGCAATTTGTGTTTCAGCCCCATTATCAATGTGTTCCTCCCTGGAAAGGATGTAATGTAAGTGCCAGTGTAAGTGAACTTATCCACAGTATTCTTGGTAATAATTGTTAGGTCAAAATTAGCACAAACAGCAGAAAATCAATTTATCTTTTGTTGCATCTCAGCTTCAGAGGCTGCATTGAGTGCCCCAGTCATCTGGTAATAGAAGATCATGCACCAACGCTTACTCTACTTTGGTCTTTTCAAGTTGAAGAAGGTAGCTGACCTTGATGCTGCTCATCCTCAATGAAGGCATTTGATAACATTGCTGAAAACATAATGCTATAAAGCATGGGAGCAAGAACAAATCTTTGTTTCACTCCGTTGGTGCCCGGGAAATCACAAGAGCATTGTCCACCATCCAGAACTGATGAATGATACTGATGAACTTTTCTGGGCAATCAAATTTTGACATAATTTTCCATAAACCCTCAGGACTGATGGTATCAAAATCAGGTCTACAAATGTTGTACACAGACCTCTCTTCTGTTCCTGGCATTTTTCCTGGAGTTGTCAGGCAGCAAACACACCATATAGACTTTTCTCTGTGCTCTCAGTGAGGTGACTAACTTCCAGGTGAAGGATCAGCCTATTGAGAAGGACTCTGGCAAGAATCTTACCAATAATGACTAAAAAAGAAACATCTCTGTGATTGTCACAGGATAATCTATTCCCTTTACCTTTATAGAGATGAGTGATAGAGGTATCCTTGAATTCCTGGGGGATAATCACTTCATGTCATATAACAGAACATTTCATTCAGATTTTGTATGAGCAATGAACCCTCCACCTTGTAGATCTCAGTTGGAATAAAATCAGCACCAGGTGCTTTGCCACATGAAAAGAGCCTAACGGTATTCAAAAATCTCTTCTTCAGTTGGAGCTTCAAATAGGGACAGATTGACTTCAACTTGAGGTAAATGTTCAATGGCTTCTTCATTGATTGATGATGGTCTATTAAGAACACTATGAAGATGCTGAGCCTATCTCCTTAGGACCCTGTCCTAATCATTAATCAATGTGGCTCCATTAGCATTGGATAGCTGAGATACTCCACAGGACTTTGATCCATAAATAGCCTTCAGTGTATCATGATGATGTTTGACCTTTGTTCTCAAAGACCATGATGTCAGGGAGGTGATGACATGACAAGCACATGAGTTGGTTCTGAATGAGGGAGTACTGTGCTGTCACCAGCTTCACTTTCTCCACCAGAGCAATCTGAGTCCAATGGCCAGATATCCAGGACTACTAGAGATAGTCCTAGATGTGAGACAGTATGGGTTAAGCAACTTTCCCAAGATCACACAATTAGTTATTGTAAAGTGTCTGAGACTAGTTTTGAACAAGGCCAGTGCTCTATCCACTGTCATTTAGCTGCTCCTTAGTGCATCATAAAAGCATTTTGGGTTGTTACTATCAGCATAAAACTGAATTTTATCTGCTTTCTTACTTAGCCAAGGATCTTGCATCTCTCTAAGCTTCATTTGTACTTTACTTTTATTTTCTTATTTGTTTTTTGCATTTTAATGTGGTTAAGTTACTTGCCCAAGGTCACACAGCTAAATAATTATTAAGTGCCTGTGTCTGAATTTGAACTCAAGTCTTCCTGACTCTAAGATCAGTGTGCTATTTACTGCACCATCTAGGTGTCCCCTTCTACTTTACTTTTATTTTATTTTTTTATTTTTTAGGTTTTTGCAAGGCAATGGGGTTAAGTGGGTTGCCCAAGGCCACACAGCTAGGTAATTTTTAAGTGTCTGAGACTGGATTTGAACCCAGGGCCGGTGCTTTATCCACTGCACCACCTAGCTGCCCCTCTACTTTACTTTTGAAGGAATTAAATGCTGCCTTCTTAGAAATGAATGAACATCCTGCTGGTAAACCCTGTGGAGTTCTTGTTTTTCATTTAGTAGCTTTGGTATTTACTCATCATTTTCATCAGAAGTTTTGATTTGTGTAAGTATGACCCAGAAGAGCACATTTAGTTCTGTACACCAGACTTCTGAAAGCTGCCCAATTACTTTTTTCTGTTCCACTGTTGCCAACTTGTATTGGTTCAACTTTCCCTCCAAGGTAGCAAAAAACTGTTCCTTCTCAGAAAGACATTCTAATCTCTTGACATTAATTCTTCCAGTAGTCATTTTGACTTGGGAATGTGACTTTGGGTGAATGTGAATGTTTAGCTTGGAAAAGATGAGTCTGTGATCAGTTCAGCACTCTGAATCATACATTATCTTTGTCACTGTCACATCCAGTCTATCTCTTCTTACAGTCACCATTAGATGCCAATGTTTATAGCAAGGATGAATGGAGGAAGTTTTTATTATATTTACATAAATGGAAGACAGTGTTGGTGAGAAGGTCATGAGATGCAAAATTAATAATTTACCTCTGCTGTTGTTATTTCCAACTCCATTACTCCCAAGAACTCCCTGTTGGGTCTGGTAGTCTAAGCCTATTCTAGTATTAAAATCACCAAGAATTATAACCTTGTCAAGTTAAAAGAAAAGAAGCTTAGATCAACATAGATTTAGTCAGAAGGGGCAGATCATGAAGATCCAGTTTAGAGCAGACAGCAGCAACCTGGTCAGGAGAAAAAAAGCTTCCCCCAATCAGAAGTCTGATCAAACATCTTTCTGGTGGGTAGGACAAGGGTGGTGCCCAAGGAGTGGTTTAGTACCCAGTTCCAGGTATTTTTCACTGTACATGCCACAAGAGTGGTTCCCCCAAGGAGTGATTAAGATAGCACTCAATGAACATAGATTGACATTCTACCTACTGTATTATACCTTCTCCTGACCCAAAAGGCATGACCAAAAAGTAATGGAGAACAACTCTGTCTAGCTCCCCTGCCAATTCTGCTGCTGTTTATGCTTCTGCTACTGCTACTACTACTACTACTACTACTACTACTACTACTACTACTACTACTACTACTACTACCACTACTATGACTACTACTACTGATACTTTTGTCAATGCCACTATATTTTTAAAGTACTTTCAATAAGTTCATATTCTACCTGTCTGATATATGTGTCTTGTTTTCTGGTTACTAGAAATTTCTACTCTCCTAGTTAGAACCTATGTTTCATGTCCATGATATAATGGGAAAAGAAAACTTTTTTACTTTTCCATTATACACTTCTATTATACATACCACCCTCTTCTAGCCACCTTATCCTCTTTGTTTTTGTAACACTGGATCTTGGTTCTCTATCAATCTGTTTGACTATTCCCCTCCATAATCTTTACTGAATCATATGCCAATTTAACCAGAGACTCAAAGTCTTTTTTGCATAAACACTTCTTCAATGATGATCCATATCTACACAAGGGGTGGAGTTGGTGAGAGGCTTGCACCTTTAAGAAAGAAAACATATAATTCCAAATTCTCTTCTGGGAGAAGAAGCTGATAATCAGAGGAATCACTATTGCACCTGTTAATGTCCCTAAACTTGCATTATTATGCATAAAAATGGATGGGTAATTTCCTCCTGGGTGGGATCTAAAACAGTTTCTGTCTGTCTGTCTGTCTGTCTGTCTGTCTCTCTCTCTCTCTCTGTCTAGCTACCTCTGTTTGTCTGTCTCTTTCTGTTTCTCTGTCTCTGTCTTTCTTCTAACCCCACTCTGTGAGATATTTTATTACCAGTGAGTGAGTGTGTTGACAATGTATATTGTCTGGTATATTCTCAACTGTATAGCTTTTCTAATTAGCCATTGAATAATAGCTTAAATAGCTTAATTAAGAGAGAGAGTTCTAAATCTTTCTCAAGAGGAAACTCCTTGGCCTCCAACATAAGAAGATGAGAATAGGAATAGAATGGAAATAACTATCTCTTCTCATGTCATCTCAGTCTTTTCTATCAACAATGTGAAATGAAGTTGGCCTCTTCCATTTTCTTTCTCAAAGTTGGGAGATCAAAGTGCCCAGAATGTTTCAACAGTAAAGTGTTAAGAAGACTCAAAGATTGATGAGTGCCAAGGATATGTTCATATACACACATATATATTTTATAAATATACAATACATATATGATACATGGTGTAATGGAAAGATTACTAATTCTTGAAGCAGAGAACCTGAGTTCAAATGTCACCTCCAATATATACCAGCTGTATGACTTTAGGAAATTCCCTTAACATTCATAGACCTCAATTTCCTTATATATAAAATAAAAAGAATATGGACTAGATGTTTTCCTTCCACTTCTATAAATACGATCTATTATGTATAATTGGGTAAAATGGGGAAGAAACAAAGCAGAAATGTTAATAAGTAATACTATGACACAGAAAAAAACGCTGATAAACCCTTTTAGAGTACCAAGTTCCATGTACATATGAAACACATTTATGATGATAGCTCTTTTCAGTGGTTTTATTTTTAATGATCTTGATGTACTACATCAGTTTATTAACTTAAAAATTTCTGACAAGGTTCTAAATCTATTTCCAAATTTCATACTAAATTAAAAAATAAAAGTCTTGAATTTTAGAAGTGAAAATGTGATAGAAAAAAATTCTTCCAATACTTTCTTGTTTTAATGAAGGAGAAATGAAAATTGCCTTGAAGCATTTTTCACAATGACTCTGGTACACAATATTCTTTCTAGCCACAAAGCACTTAATAATGCTTCATATTTGTGTGGTAAGGTCAAGTAAGCATAGGTAAAACCATAACTAGTATTTTTGACATCTGGGACAAGTAGTCTTTTTTTAAAAATTTTTTTATTGAAGATATTATTTGAGTTTTACAGTTTCCCCCCAATCTTACTTCCCTCCCCCACCCCCACCCCCCACGGAAAGCAATCTGTCAGTCTTTACTTTGTTTCCATGTTGTATATTGATCCAAATTGAGTGTGATGAGAGAGAAATCATATCCTTAAGGAAGAGACAAGAAGTCTAAGAGGTAACAAGATCAGACAATAAGATATCTGTTTTTTTCCTTAATTAAAGGGAATAGTTCTTGAACTTTGTTCAAACTCCATGGCTCTTTATCTGGATATAGATGGCACTCTCCTTTGCAGACAGCCCAAAATTGTCCCTCATTGTTGCACTGATGGAATGAGCGAGTCCTTCAAGGTTGATCATCACATCACCCCCATGTTGCTGTTAGGGTATACAGTGATTTTCTGGTTCTGCTCATCTCACTCAGCATCAATTCATGCAAATCCAGGCTTCCCTGAAATCCTGTCCCTCCTGGTTTCTAATAGAATAATAGTATTCCATGACATACATATACCACAGTTTGCTAAGCCATTCCCCAATTGAAGGACATTTACTTGATTTCCAATTCTTTGCTACCACAAACAGGGCTACTATATATATACATACATACATACATACATACATACATATATATATATATATATATATTTATTTATTTATTTATACTAGGTTTTTGCAAGGCAAATGGGGGATTAAATGGCTTGCCCAAGGCCACACAGCTAGGTAATTATTCAGTGTCTGAGACTGGATTTGAACCCAGGTACTCCTGACTCTAGGGTCAGTGCTTTATCCACTGCTCCACCTAGCCGCCCCTATAAATATTTTTGTGCAAGTGATGTTTTTACCCTTTTTCATCATCTCTTCAGGGTATAGACCCAGTAGTGGTATTGCTGGGTCAAAGAGTATGCACATTTTTGTCGCCCTTTGGGCATATGGGACAAGTAGTCTTAAAAATACTCTCAAATCAACCTTAAAACCAGCACAGTATCAGAAAAAGACTTTAGCACACTTTGTTGTACTACTGGGGAAAAGTATGTGCAAGGGAAAGCAGAAAGGCTCTAGACTAGATAGGATAGGCAAGTATCACACCTGCCAGGGAGAGAGAATTTGCCATCTGATAAGATTCCGGCTTTAAATATTGGTTTTTGTTGGGTTTTTTTTTTGCAAGAAAATGGGGTTAAGTGACTTGTGAAAGGTTACACAACTAGGTAATTATTACCTAGGTCACATTTGAACCCATGTCCTCCTAACTCCAGAGTTAGGTCTCTCCAGGTCTCTAACTCCATCCACTGAACCACCTAACTGTCCCTTTAATCATTCTTGCTAAATGTTTTTTAAGAGTCAGAGTGCTGTCAATTTGTAAATGTAACAAATTTTAAAGTTGCATAATCTTTTAAAACCATTATTTATATCCATATATAAATATCTATGATATACTAGTATACTATATAGATTATATATGTATATATTAAATGTGTATTTGTAATATATCATATAGATACCATTTATATTCAATCATATTGTATAAAAATATACTAGTATGGTATAGTTTATAATATATTTGTATATGATATGAGCATGTATATATATTTATTTATATCTGTAAATGGCAAAGCTTTGATTGCCTAACTTTATTAATGACTTTGCCTTTACCAGGTATATTAATACTCACAATTAGTTGATGAGTACTAGGAATACCCAAGACTTTGTGTGAACATTTTCAAGGTATGTTTAAATGGTGATTCTTATTCAAGAATATGATAGATTAAATGACCTGAGTCTCTTAAAACTCCAAAATTCTATGATTTGAGGCTTACAATGGCAAACTTGCCATATGGTCATGTAAATAGGACAAGTATGATTTTACCAGTCAGGAAATTGAGGCTCAAAGAAATTATGCAATATTTATAGGGTCACTGATTACAAATAATTTATTTGTTATTAGATTTGAAGTAAAAAGATGAAAATTTTAGATGAATATTAAATTATTTGATACAACTAATAGTTGGATTTTTAATTTTTAAGAATTTAAAAATAATTTGTACACCCAATGCTTTAAAGGCTTTCTAATGATTATTCCTCAGTTTTACTATGTGATAAGTCTATCTTCTTTTTTGATTGTACATCTCTTTAATGACATCCAATATACCATTCTTCTGTAATATCATTTATAAAATAAAAGGAATTTCATTATATATATAATGTGTTACAGCCTTTTAACAGAGTTCATGCACATATGTGTTTCCTTTTGGGTGATTCTTTTGAGTTCATAGTATCCCATGACTTGGTGCAATATCTTATCACTGAAGAAATATTGATATGAAAAAGATGAACTTTTGATTTAGAGAGAAACTTGAGAACATTATGAGAACCTTGCAATTTTTCAAAGGCAAGATGGCAAGTTTTTTTTCAATTCTAGACCTAATTCATTAGTGGATCAGTCCAAAATAAGGATCTAGAAGGAAACTTAGAAGCTATCTACTTTAACCCCTGTACCCAACAGAAGTCAAGTCACTTTTCCAGGGCCATATAAGTAATGACAAAATTGGAATTTGAGCATAGGATCGTTGAACCTACAACCAGTGTTGTTTTTATTCAGTTATCCTCAGTAGGTTATTCTTTTTACTACATCTCATGGTACAGAATATAAACAATTTTTCATCCATTTTTTTCCTGGATGGATATCTGAGTATTCTTTAGAGTGTCTATGGATCATATTTAGGAAACTATGCAATATTCTAAGAGTATATTGTAATAATCAGGATAATGTTACATTCAGGAGAAGGAAGTCCTAAAAACCTGGACTCTAAGCTGAATCTCCTTTATAATAATGTTGAACATCATTAGAAAGCATACATTTTATTTGAACAATTAGAAGGTCAATTTTTTAAAAGTTTATATCTATAGTTCCATCTTTCAAGGATTTTTCTGTTATTTTGACATATGCATGTGAAGAATCATTCAGAGGAAAAGTTTTAAGATGTCACTTTGCTCCATTGAATTTAATGCTTAGTAAGTAATTTAATGCTATAGTAAGCACAATGGTGTCTTCTATTCTTTATATATTTTGGTCAATTCTGTGATAATAATGTGTTCTGCTGTGGAATAAAGCTTAAAAACCCTGCCTATTCTCTTCTAATTATCTCTCACTGTATTTTATTCTATCAAGTAGGTGATCTTGCACACAGCTTCAGTAATGACTTCGGGATCAGTAATTAATTATTTTCTGTCTGTTGAAATATGATCAATTTTATTTTCATGGTATTATTCAGTACTTAACATGTAAAGGCCCATTTGGTTCCATTCTCTAGGAAAGCAGTCATGCATTATAGACATCATAGGAATTCTCAAAGTGTGGTCCATAGGTTGCTGGGGGTCCTTGAGATCCTTTCAGTAGGTCTACAAGGCGAGTACTATTTTCATAATAATACTTAGATATTATTTCTAGTTTTACTTGTTTCCTTATGAACATGCAGTGGAAGCCCCACACCAGTGAAATTTTCTAAAGGCTATAATGATCCACAAATTAGAGATTTATGTGCAAACATGAAAACTAAATTTATCTCTCATCTGCAGAACTACATCTGCCTTACAAATGGACAAAACCATCACCATGGCCAGATTTGTGGTTTCATTTGGATTTGACAGATATCACATCAACCAATCAACAAGGAGGGTCTTTTATGTGGAATACTTGATAAGAGACACATAGTTAATGCTGAAATATAGTGTCAAATAACTTTTTTTTAATTTCATGGCTTAAACTGGACCAAAAAGTGCTGACATTTACTCTGATAGGTAAAACTATCAGCTTTAACAAGTACTAAAACAGTAGTACCAGTTATTATATTCTTTACCATCTTGCTTTTCCACATTCAAACACATACATATTTACATATATAGAAATACATGCATACACATAGTACATATATATGTATGTAATTTTACCTTTGTATATTCACTTAAAATGCCCTTTATAAGTAATATAAACAATTATCTTACAAAATTTTGAATTTTGAGGACACATCTTTTAAAACATTATGTGGGACAAAAGGAGAAATATACCCAATGCAACTCTGTTGTATACTGAAATACTCTTGGTTACAAGTAAAAGCAATTGTGAGATTGAATTGTGAATTGAATCAACCACTTTTTTTAAATTTATTTTTCCAACATTTTTTCATGCAAAAAGTTTTCTTTTTTGATAAGATTTTGATGTTCACATTTTTCTCCCTCCCTCCCTTCTCTCCCATCTCCCCCTGACAAAAAGCAACATAATACAATTGATACATATATAACTATGTTAAACATTTCCATATTAAATATGGTGTGAAAGAGGAATTAGAATTAAAAAGGAAAAAATAACATGAGAGGGGAAAAATCATAAAACATAAAACAAATTTAAAAAATTGAAGCTAGTAAGCTTTGCTCTGCATTTAGATCCAAAGTTCCTTCTCTGAATGTGGATGGTATTTTTCCATCACAAATTTTTTAGAATTGTCTTTGATCATTGTATTGCTAAGATGAATGAGTCCATCATAATTGTTCATCACACAATATTGCTGTTAAGGTGTACAATGTTTTTCTGGTCCCACTCACTTTACTCAGCATCAATTCAGTCTTTTCAGGCTTTTTTTGAATTCTTGCCCCTCATGATTTCTTACAGAACAATAGGTCTCCATTACATTTATATACACTACAATTTGTCCTACCATTCCCCAAATGATGTGCATACCCTCAATTTCCAATTCTTTGTCACCACAGAAAGAGCTGCTATAGATATTTTTGTACAAGTGGATTTTTTTAATCTTTTTTGTGATCTCTTTGGGTTAGAGAGAGCCAGTAGTGGTATTGCTGGATCAAAGAGTCTGTTTTTATTGCCCTTTGAGCAAAGTGACAAATTGCTCTCCAGATAACTTGGGTCAGTTCACAACTCCACTAGCAGAACATGAATGTCTCAGTTTTCCTTCATCTCCTCCAATAGTTTCCTTTTTTGGAAAAAAAATCATATTGGCCAATCTAATAGTTGTGATGTGGTTCCTCAGAGATGTTTTAAATTACCTTTATCTATTTAAATAATGATATAGAAAATTTTTCACATGACTATAGATAGCTTTGATTTCTTTATCTGAGAACTGCCTGTTCATAACCTTTGATCATTTATCAATTGAGAAATGATTTGTATTATAAATTTGACTCAGTTCTCTACATAGTTTAGAATTGAGTCCTTTTTCAGAAATGTTATCTGTAAAAATTGTTTCCCAGCTTACTGCATTCCTTTTAATCTTGGTTGTGTAAAACCTTTTCAGTTTAATGAATTCAAAATCATCCATTTTGCATTTTACATTGTTCTTTATCTCATAAACTAGATAAACTATTTCATGTGCTCCTAACTGGCTTATGATATCACCATTTATGTCTAAATTTTGTACCCATTTTCATCTTATCTTGGTATAGGTATGAGATGTTGCCTATGCCTATGCCTAGTTTGTGTCTTACAATTTGCTAGTGTTCTCAACAGCTTTTGTTAAAGAGTGACTTCTTATATATTTATGTGGGTTTGTTTTATTTTCCTGCAACTTTGCTCAAGTTGCTAATTGTTTTAAGTAAATTTTTAGGTGATTTTCTGGGATTCTTTAAATAGACCTTTATCTGCAAAGAGTGAGAGTTTTGTTTCCTCATTGTCTATTCTAATTCCTTCAATTTCTTTTGTTTCTTTTGTTGCTAAAGCCAATGTTTCTATAACTATATTGAATAATAGTGGTGATAATGAGCATTCTTGTTTCATTCCTAATTTTATGGAGAATGCTTCTAGCTTATCCCCATTACATAAAATGCTTACTGATGGTTTTAGATAGATAATGTTTATCATTTTAAGGAAACTCAATTTTTTCCTATGCTCTCTAGTGTTTTTAATAGGAATGAATACTTTTCTGTATTTGCTTTGTTTTATTTAAATTTTTATATCAATATTCATTAGGGAAATTTGTCTCTAATTTTCTTTCTCTTTTTGACTACTCTTGGTTTAGATATCAGCACTATATTGGTGTCATAGTAGGAATTTTTTTTTCTGTTTTTGCAAGGCAAACGGGGTTAAGTGGCTTGCCCAAGACCACACAGCTAGGTAATTATTAAGTGTCTGAGCCGAGATTTGAACCCAGGTACTCCTGACTCCAGGGCCAGTGCTTTATCCACTACACCACCTAGCTGCCCCTAAAGATTCACTTTTTGTGAATTTGCTTTTTATTTATTTATTTAATTTTAGGGTTTTTTTGCAAGGCAAATGGGGTTGAGTGGCTTGCCCAAGGCCACACAGCTACATAGTAGGAATTTGGCAGAACTTCACTTATTGTTTTCCAAATATCTTATATAGAATTGGAATGAATTGTTCTTTAAATATTTGGTAGATTTCACTTGTGAATTCATCTGATCCTGGAGATTTTTTTCATAGGGAGTTAATTGATAACTTGTTCAATTTGAACTAGCCACTTTCTTCATAGAATTCCATTTTTACCTGAAAGAATAATTGATAGAAGCACTATGAGTATTCAAGCTTAGGTATTTGGAAAACATTTTCCCCAAAATGAACAAAGTGAACCTGTCACTTCAAAGAAAACAATTGATTATTATTTTTGCCTAAATTAAAATTTAAATTTTTGACTAAAAGTTAAAATTTAGGAAAACTTGTATATACCACTGTGAATTTGATAGTCTCAATAGTTAATGATTTTTCTAATGAGATCAATGGGATATTAATATATGCTGTTTGAAAAAATATTGAATAAGGAAATGCATCAACATTTGAAAGACCTGCATAACTCAGTGAACCAATTTTACAATTTACAAAATTACAAATTACAACCAATTTACAAAATCATGTTTGGGAAAAAAAAGTTCATTAAAAGTTGAAGGGAGACCCAGAAATTTTAAAGGAGCAGAGAACAAAGGATTTATTTATATAGTTTCTGCTTCTATACTAGAACTGCCAGTTTTTGAATTATTTTATAATATAAAATAAGATATTATAGTGTATATATATATATATATATATATATATATATAAAGTACAGTTATCTGAAAAATTATTTAAAATGTCCACCCTCTTTTCAACTACTTATCTGTGTGAGGTCAGAGTTGTGTGTGTGTGTGTGTGTGTGTGTGTATCACAGGGATTTGTAAAAATCTAAAACTACTATTATTTTCATTTTCTGTTTTGGAAAATAATAATTTTCTCATAAAAACATGTTTCTTGGGTTAAACATGTAATAGATTCATTATTACTTTAAATAAATTAATAAAATATTTAAATTTCCTGAGTTTTAATTTCTATTGGAAAATATCAACATGTATACTCGATATAAAAAATTGGGGGGCAATTTAATAATTTTTTTAAAGACTCTAGGGATCCTGATATCAGAAAGCTTGAGAAGCACTACTGTATTCCTCTCTCATTACTTGTTATAGAATCATCTTTTTTGTTTAGAATGAATAGAATCATTTTCCTTTATGCTCATCTATGCCCACTTTCACAAGATAGTTACTAATTGTCCAAGCTTAAATTGGAGGTTCTTATTGCGTGTTTTGTAAAATTTCTCTACTTCATCCTCTGCAACAACTGTTGTATGAGCTTATTTTCATGTTGGTCTTTTTGCAAATTTCAATCTCAGTTACTGTAATTTATGATGATCAAATTTTTCATGAAATAACACAGATTGTGTCTTGGGGGTATACTATAACACCCATTCCACTACTTTGTTTTGCTCCTTCAAGGAGAACTTGTAAGACATTCTTCCATTATGTCCCAATATTTATAGTCTCTATCTGTTCATGTCTGGAATGTTCTTCTTCCTCATCTCCACATCTTGAATTCCCTAGCTTCTGCACCTTGAAGTTCCATGCCGTACAAGAAACCTTTTTTCAATGTTTCTTAATTCTAATGCCTTCCTTCTTTTTATTATTTCCTATTTGTTTTTGAGGGGCAACTTGGTGATTCAAGGGATAGAGTGCCAGGCCTGAAGTCAGGAAGATCTGAGGCCAATGCAGTTTCAGACTCTTACTAACCTAGACAAGTCACTTAAGCCTATTTACTTCAGTTTCCTTAACTGTAAATTAAAGTGGAGAAGGAAAAGAAGCTACTCTTTGTCAGGAAAACCCCCAAGAATGGGTCATGAAGAATTGAATATGACTGAACCACATTTTTTTTTCTTTTAGATTTTTGCAAGGCAAACAGGGTTAAGTGGCTTGCCCAAGGCCACACAGCTAGGTAATTATTAAGTGTCTGAGACAGGATTTGAACCCAGCTACTCCTGACTCCAGGGCTTGAGCTTTATCCACTGTGCCACCTAGCCACCCCCTCATTTTTCTTTATATATCTTGTTAGTGTATGGTTGTTTGTATATTGTCTCCCCCATTAGATTGTCAACTCCTCAAGGGCAAAGACCATTTTTTGCCTTTCTTTGTATCCTCAGCATTTGACATTATATATAGTAGACACTTAATAAATGATTGTTAATTGACTGGTTTTGTTTACATTGAAATGTCAATATTGTTGTGATTCTGTCCTTGTAATAAACATGTTTGTTACTGGTCTCTGGTCAAGGTTCTTGCTTTTAGAGTACCCTCATTACCTTTGAGTACCCTTGGTTACTCTTGTTTAATGCGGCAGCCAATTCTCAGCACAATTAAGCATGATTTTGGTCGAGTGTGCTTACCTGAGCCTCATCTATAAAATGAGGAAGTTGGATTAGATTTATAAGATCCTTTCTAACTCCAAAATACAATCCTATGGCATAGCTCTACAAAATGTAGTGACTTTTCAGATTAAATTTGCAATTATAACACAAAACAATAACCTAAAATAATGGTGGTTCATTGAATTATAAGTAGGTACTTAGAGATCATCTAGAAAAAATCCATATCATTTTATTGATGAAAAACTTATATTCTAGAGTGTTTCTCCCCCGGATCCAAACATCTTAAGTAATGACATTATTCATGAGACCATCCATTCAGTTTTTGAACATTTATAATTTTGAAGAAGTAGTAGTATTTATATTGATCCAAAATTTGCTTGTCATGACTCCTACCTACAGATCCTAGACCTTTCCTATAAAGATAGACAGATTGAACACTTTGGACATATGCTTTCAAATACTTGAAGACAATTGATGCTTGTGTTTTTTTAAAAAAAACATTCTTATTGCTATATTTCCTTTTTATATATCAACCATTTTTTAGTAAGTAACTATCTATGTCCTTGAAAAATAACCAGACCTTCTAAATTAGATATAACTTTCCACTTTAATGATTTACCACCTAACAAAAGAATGGAAGGAAATAAGTTTTAATGTCAATCATGTGGAACCAACATTGGTCTTTTTATTTAGCTAATTTTTTGTTGTATTTTAAGGTTGTTTTCATATACAATCTGAGTTTTATTTCCTTCACTCTGCATCATTTTATATATCTTACCTCTTTATCTTCATATTCATTTCTCACATTCAAATATCTTCCTAGATATTTTATGGTTTTTTATGCATGTTTTTCATTAATGGCACAATAATATGTAGCATAGTAATTATAATAATTATAAAATATAATTACAACATATAATTATAATAGCAATATAATTATATTATATTTATGTGCCATAATTTATTTATCCATTTCCCCAAAGTCAGGCACTGAATTTGTCTTTAGTCCTGTGCTTATATGAATAATGCTGTTTTGAATATTTTTATGCATGTGATATTTTGATAAATACCCAATAACAGCAATATTGGAACAAAGGATATCAGCAATTTAATAACTTTTCTGATATAATTGCAATTAATTTTAAAGGATCATTAATTTTATAGAATGGTTAAAGAATCTGTTTCACCAATAAAGCACAGTAGACCTTTCTTTACATACCAGCTTAAATATTGACAGTTTATATTTTTGAAATATCATTTTTAATCTGATGTGTGAAATGCTACCTCAATATATTTATATTTGTCTGAAATATTTTTCATATAATTTATCTACAGAAGATAAATAGATCTTACTCTTATAGATTTATTTGTATATTTCCCAGATTTTAGCATCAGACTTTTGCCAAGGAGACCTGATTTAAAAAAAATTACCTTCAGACATTACTTTTCTAATTTTCATTGCATTAATTTTATGACACTATGCATTGAAAACATTTTAAAGACATTAAGATGACATGTAAATGAAACTAATTATTATTGAAGCATTTTAATTTAATTTTAATTAAATAAAATTGTCTTTTATTTTTTATTATCGATTTATTTCTTGTCTTTATAGATTTTCCTCTAGTCGTAGTTATAAAGGTATACTACATTGATTTAAAAAAAAAATTTCCAATACATATAGAGATAGTTTTCAACATTCATTTTTGTAAAACTTTCTCATTTCTTTCCTTTCCTTCCCCCTACCCAAGATAGGAAGCAATATGACATAGGTTATACATGTACAATCATGTTAAACATATTTCTACATTAGTCCTAATGTGAAGAAGAAACAGAATAAAGAGGGAAAAAGTCACATGAAAGAGGAAACAAAATTTTTAAAAAGTGAAAATAGAATATGCATTGATCTTTATTCAGACTCCATAGTTCTCTTTCTGGATGTGGATGGCATTTTCACATATCTTTTAGAATTGTCATTGATCATTGTATTGCTGAGAAGATATGTCTGTCATCATCTAATGTTGCTGCTACTGTGTAGAATACTTTGTACACAGTGTACTGTGCAACTGGTTCTACTCACTTCATTCTGGACCATTTCATGTAATCTTTCAGGTTTTTGTGAAATATCTGCTAATTTTTAATAGAACAATAGTGATTCATACATTTATATATCATAACTTACCTGTTCAGTCAATTGCTAATTGATAGACACCTCCTCAATTTCCAATTCTTTGCCTAAAAAGAGCAGATTTGAATTTTCTTGTATGTGTGGATCTTTTCCCCTTTTTTCATGATTTTTTTTTTTGGATACAGACCTATAGTTGATATTTTTGGAAATAGTTCCAGATTGTTCTCCAGAATGATTAGGTAGATTCACAACCCCACCTACAGTGCATTAGAGTCCCATTTTTCTCACATTCCCTCCAATATTTGTCATTTCCATTTTTTATTAGTCAATCTGACAGATCTGAAGTAGTACTATAGAGTTGTTTGAATTTATACTTCTTTAATCAATAATGATTTGAAGCATTTTTCTTCTTTATATTTATTTTTATTTTTTTTACAAATGATGTTTTTTTATGCATTACTAAAATATTCTTGTTTAAGAGTAAACATAATATCCCCTCCCCCCAAAATATAGACCCTCATGAGCAATAAAGTAAAGAAAAAAATTAAAATTAAAATAAAAAAATAATAATAGGAGCAGGTAGGTGGCGCAGTGGACAGAGCACTGACCCTGGAGTCAGGAGCACCCAGGCTCAAATCTGACCTCAGACACCCAACAACCACCCAGCTGTGTGGCCCTGGGTAAGCCACCCCAACCCCATTGCCCTGCAAAAACCAAAAAATAAAAATATAATAATAATAATAATAATAATGATAATAATGATAACAACAACAACAACAATAATAATAATAATAAATGTATTTCAGACTGTGTTCCAACACCACCAACTCTGTCACAGGGTGGATCACATTCTTTAGGATAAGTCCATCACAAAAGCTACTTCCATATTTTTACACTGTTGTCATTGCTGATCACAACTCCCTCCATTCTTACTTCTCCACTACCATATACTATATTTTCTCTCTCCTTTCACTCTGTCCCTCTTCTTAAATGTGCTGTGGGTAGCTGAGTGGTGCAGCAGACTGATCGCTGACCCTGGGGCCAAGAGGCCCTAAGCCCACATTCCACCCCTAAGGCCCAGCAACCACCTGGTCCTGTGGTCCCAGACAGGCCATCCAATCCCATGGCCCACCCTCTCCTCCATCACTCACATCACCCCCCTTCCCCCTGTCTCCCTTCTCTCCTTATTACTCTAGATGTCTATACCCCCCATTGAATATATATATATGTTATTTCCTCTCTGAGCCACCTCTGATGAGAGTGAAGTTTCCCTTATTCTCTCCCTAGCCTCCCCACTTCTATATCATTGCAATAGGTCATTGTAATAAAAAAATCTTATTATATGAAATAACCTAGCCTATTCCACCTCTCCTTTCTCTTACTCCCATTACATTTCCCTTTAAGCCATTGACTCTGTTTTTACAATATATTATATCTTCAAATTCAGCTCTCTCCTGTGCTTCATCTATAAATGCTCCTTCTACCTGCTCTATTAAATGAGAAGTTTCTTATGAGTATTATCAGTATCATTTTTCTATGCAGGAATTCATAGTTCATCATCATCAAGTCCCTCATATTTTATCCTTCTCCTCTATGCTTTACCTGAGTCCTGTATTTGAAGATCAAACTTTCTGTTCAGCTCTGGCCATTTTAACAGGGAACATTTGAAATTCCCCTGGTTCATTGAAAATCCATCTTTTTCCCTGGAAGAGGATGTTCAGTTTTGCTGAATAGTTGATTCTTGGTTGCATTCTAAGCTCTTTTGCCTTCTGGAATATTATATTTCAAGCCATATGTTCATTTAATGTAGTTGCTGCTAAGTCCTGTGTGATCCTGACCACAGCTCCATGATATTTGAATTGTGTCCTTCTGGCTGCTTGTAATATTTTCTCTGACTTGGGAGTTCTGGAACTTGGCTATAATAATCCTGGGGGTTGTTTTTTGTTTTTGGATCTCTTTCCATGGGTGGATTCTCTCAATTTCTATTTTGCTCTCTGCTTCTAGGATATCAGGGCAATTTTCCTATAGGAATTCTTTAAAAATGATGTCAAGGCTCTTTTCCTGATCATGACTGTCAGGTATCCCAATAATTTTTAAATTATCTTTCCTGAATCTGTTTTCCAGATCAGTTGTTTTTTCCATGAGATGTTTCACATTTTCTTCTAATTTTTCATTCTTTTGGTTTTGAAGTATTGTGTCTTGACTTCTTGTAAAGTCAGCGGCTTCCTTTAGTTCCATTCTACTTCTGAAGGATTTGTTCTCCTCAGAGAGCTTTCTTAGCTCTTTTCCCATCTGGCCAATTCTGCTTTTTAAAGCATTCTTCTCCTCAATAACTTTTTGTACTGTTTTAACCATTTAACCTATGCTGGTTTTTAACATGTTATTTTCTTCATCATTGTTTTGGATCTCCTTAACTAAGCTGCTGACTTCTTTTTCATGTTTTTCCTGCATCTCTTTCATTTTTTTCCAATTTTTATTCTATCTCCCTCACTTGATTTTCAAAATCTTTTTGGAGCTCTGTCAGCCTGAGCCCAATTTCTGTTTTTTTTCTTGCAGTCTTTAGATGCAGGAGCTTGTACATCCTCATCTTCAGGTTGAGTATTTTGATTCTTCTTGGGATTATAGACAATGTGTTTTTCAATGGTGTTCCTCTTTTTTCTCTGTTTACTCATTTCCCCAGTCTGTGCCTTGTTTTAGGGTGCTTTCTGAGCTCTGAGTATTATTGGGACACCCCCCCCCCCCAAGGATCTCCATGTGTGAAGCTCTGTCTTCCCTCCTGGTCTATGTATGACCACAAGCACACCCCTCTGCCATGAGGCTGAGGTGGGGGGTCCTGCTGTTCTATGGGAGGCCTAGACTGTGATCAGGATCTGAATGTGGTCAGAGCCCCAGAGTCCTGTTCCAAAGACAGAGGACAAATCTCAGAAGTCTCTCTCTCTCTCCACTCCCCTCCCTTTGGTAAGCTGAGTACTCAAGGCTCAGTTGCCTGGGGGCTCCTGCTTATAGGCTCTACATGCTTCTGTTTCCTGGATCTGGGCTGCCATGGCCACGCTGCCTGCTGAGTGTCCTGAGGGCTGGGTTTCACCTACTTGCTCTGGCAGAGGTCCCCCAGCTGATCTTCCAAGTTGTGCCCAGTGCTCCCTGGGGTGTAGATCAGGAAACTGCTCCCTCCACTGTGACCTGGGGCTGCCTCTGGGAGGCTGAAGTTCTGAAACATTTTTTCAAAAGAATATAAATGGCTTTAATTTCTTCATCTGAATACTGCCTATTCATATCATTTGACCATATATTAATTGGGAAAAGACTTCTATCCTATAAATTTGTCAGTTTTCTATCTATTTTAGAAATGAGATCTTTACTGGAAACATTGGCTGAAAAAAATTCTTTCCGGTTTTCTGCTTTCTTTCTGATCTTTGCTGCATTGGTTTTCTTTATGTAAAGGCTTCCTAATTGAATATGATTGAAATTATCCCCTTTGCATTTTATAATGTTCCCTAGCTCTTATCGCTCATAAATTCTTCTCCTCTCCATAGATCTGACAGATAAACAATGTCTTGCTCTCCTAATTGCTTATGGTATGTCTTATGGCATTATGTCTAAATCATGTACCCATTTTGACTTCATCTTGGCTTAGGGTATGAAATGTTGATCTTTGCCTGGTTTCTGTTATACTGTTTTCCAGTTTTATCAGCAGTTTTGGCAAATAGTGAACTCTAATCTCAGAAAATGGAGTCTTTGGTTCTATCAAACAGTAGATTATTTTATAGTTGTTTTCTACTCTTTCTTTTGTATCTAATCTAGCTAGGTCCAAATAATTTTGATAATTGTCATTTTATAGTATAGTTTTATATCTGGTTCAGCTAGGATACCTTCCTTTGCATTTTTTTCAATTATTTCCTTGATATCCTTGATATTTTGTTCCTCCAGATAAAGCTCTATAAAATAATTTTCAGTAGTTTGATTGTTTTTGCACTAATTAATTTAACAGGTAGAATCATATTAGTTTGGTCCAACTATGAGCAATTGGTATTTTTTAGTTATTTAGATCAGACAATATTCATGTGAAAAGTGTTTTGTAATTGTATTCATATAGCCCTGCATTTGTCCTGATATTTTATATGATTTTGTATGTATTTTAAATAAAATTTATATATTTTATATTGTCTCCAGTTATTTTAAATGGAATTTCTTTTTCTATCTTCTGCTGTTGGACTTTGTTGGTATTCTATTTTCTATTTTTATGATGCAATGTATTCTGTTTTCTATTTATCTATAATTATTGTACTATTTATCTATAATTTATTGTACTATTTAACTTAAATTGGTTGTCTGCCTTAAACTTTTTTTCAGTATCTATTTCAACTTAAGAGTTCTGAATCCAATAGTTTGAAGTACAGTGCTAATGAAACATGTTTTCATTATTTCATTTTTGCTTTTGTGGTTGTTGTTTTTAAGTCTGGCTTATCTAATGTATTTCACTAAGTTACATTTATACTTCTTGAATCAATTTAAAATACTTTGAAAATTACTACTTTAAAAATCTAATTTTGCAACTAAGAATTCTATACCTCAGTAATTGCATTTTTCTTTATTTTTCTTGATATTCTTTTCTTTCTTTATTTGTTTATTTATTTATTTTTAGGTTTTTGCAAGGCAAATGGGGTTAAGTGTCTGAGACCGGATTTGAACCCAGGTACTCCGGACTCCAAGGCCAGTGCTTTATCCACTATACCACCTAGCTACCACTTTTCTTGATATTTTAGATTTGATCTTCCTCCAAATTGATTTTTATTATATTGTTTAATTCTGGAAAGTAGTTTGGTAGTTTGATTGATATTGAAGTAAATTTGTAGATTGAAGATAATATGTTCATAATTAGTCATCAATATGACCCTGTCATGAATATTAAAACTCTGTCATCATTTTAAGCTTTTCTTACATCTGTAAGATTACAATTGCGCCGATATCTTCTGATGTTTGGGGAGAGTAATTCTCAGACATTTCATACATTTTGTAATTATTTTAAATGAAATTTCTCAATTTCTCTTCCTCCTAGTTATTGCTAGGAAAAACTAATGACTTTTAAGGTGAGAATTTTTTTTGTATCTTGCTACATTGCTGAAATTATTACTTGTTTCAATTAGTATCTTAATTGATTTGTTAAATTTTCTAAAATTTGCTAAATAACACCACTATATTTTTCCTTCTCCATTTGTTCTTGTTTGTTTTCATTCTTTCTTCTATCTTTTTTTTGATAACTATAGCTTATAGTATTTTATCAAATAGTAATGATGGGGACATCCTTGCTTAATTCCTGAACTTACTGTGACAGTTTCAAATTTTTCCTCCACTAAAATAGCTTTAAATTTTTGTCTTCCTCATTCTAATTATTCCCAGTTTCTTAAAGTGTTCCCCATATAGAAACTTTTAAACATTTACCATATACCAAAAGATTTCAAATTCAATAATCTCATAAAAAGGAGAAGCACCTGGATTCTGGACTCTAGGATATAAGCTTTGGACAAAGATTATCATTCTTTCATGTGTATACCTAGAATAATGATTTATTCTTCTTTTGTGGTCCCAATTTTTATTTATTACAAATACTATTCATAAATAAAAACATTAATAGGATAAAGTAATCATAAATGAAAACAGTTTAAGAATTATGAATGTTATTGATACATAAATGAAACAGAATAAGAAATGTGCTGTAGGAAGTGATGAAGAGGAAGAAACATAAATTGATGCTAAATGAATTAAGTAGAATCAATCTTCATAGACACAGCAATACTGTAAAGATAATTACCTTTGAAAGATTAAGTAACTCTAATCAACACAATGACCCACCACAATTTCGAAGGACTCATAATGAAACAAGATATCTACTTCCAGATTAAGAACTATCAGACTCAAAATGAAATTTGAACATTTTTCTTACTTTTTATAAAAAAATTTTGAATGTGTCTAATTTAGAAATGTATTTTATGTGAATATAAATAAGTTATTGGCATTGTTATTCTTGCCTACCCCATGTATGGGGTGGAGGTAGAGGAAGGGAGAAAAACTGAAACTGAAAAAAAAAAAGAAAAAAAATTGTGATAAAAAATTCAAGTTATTACTATAGTTAGGATTTTAACTACAATATTGAATAGAAATGGAAATAATGAACTTCCTTGCCTCATCCCTGTTCTTATTGGATTGCTTTCCAGTACATTACAGATAACACTTGCTCTTGGCTTTAGATTCATAATCCTTTTCATTTTATGGAAAGCATTTAAAGTATAAAAATTACCTTTCTAATGTTTTAAACAGTAACAAGTGTTGCATTTTACCAAAATATTTTTCTGTATCTTTTGAAATAATCATATGTGTACATAAAGATAATAGTATTATTTTTACTATTGATATGGTCAGTTATTGCTATGGTTTTAAAAAATTAAATCCACTCTACATTATTAGTATAATTTCAGTCTGGTCATAGTGTATTATATTGATATATTGTTATAATATCCTTGCTAGTTTTTTATTTAAAACTTTTGCATCAATATAACTAGGGAAATGAGTCTCATTTTTTTTCAGTTTTTTGACTCTATTTTGTGCATCAAGGACATATTTATTATAGAAGCAATTTGATGGGATTATTTCTTTACCTAAATTTTTAAACACTTTAGAAGAATTTGACTTATTTGTTTTCTAAATTATTGGTAGAATTTGCTTGTTAATCCATCTGGTCCTGGGGATTTTTACGTTAGAAACTCATTTATGGATTATTTGATTTCTTTTTCTAAGATAGAACTATTTAAGCATTCTATTTCCTGTTCTGCTAATCTGAGCAATTCATATTTCTGTAAATATTTATTTATTTCATTTAGATTGTTAGCTTTCTTGGTATATAATTGTGCAAAATAATGCCTAACAATTGTTTTTTATTTCTTTATTATCTATTTTTGCTGTTATTTGGTTTTTTAAAAAAAACTAGTTTTACTTATTAGTTCAATAATTTTTTTCACATTCAGTTTTGTTATCCTCTCCTTTGATTTTCAAAATTTTTTTGATGTTTAATTTGGGGGAAATTAATTTGTTGAGGTTTTTCTCATATTTTTTCCAGTTGCATGCTTAATTCCTTCTTTTCTCCTTTTTCTTTTCATAATCTTTCTCTCTCTTTCTCTCACTGCTGATATATGAAATTTACCTTAATTAATTCTTTGGCTACATTCTAATGTTGTCACTAATTTTAATGAAATCATTGAGTGTTTCTATGATTTATTTTGATCCACCCATTCTTTAGGATTAATTTACTTAATTTCCCATTGACTTTTAATTTATTCTTCAAAGACCCTTTATTGCATGCAATTTTTATTGTATTATGGTAACAGGGAAACTTAAAACATCGACACAGAAGAAAATGACTTGAAGAAATCCATAAACATACCCTCAAAGCAAAATGCAAATTGGACAAAAGTCAAACAAAAATTCTTAGAAAAATTAAAGATGAGATCTACAAAAATATCAAAATCAGTGATTTAAAAAAACTAGGATAGTAGAGGAATAAATGATAAATTTGAGCTTATGCAAGAAATGACAGCCATGCAAGAAAGTTATAAAAAGAAAAAATGTCAGTGAAAATAACTGCTTAAAAACTAGATTTGGTCAAATAGAAGCTAATGACTCCATGAAACATCAAGAAATAATCAAACACAGAGTTTAAAAAAACTGAAAAAAATGGAAGACATGTAAAATATCACATAGGAAATACAACTATTTGAAAATAGATTAAGGAGAGATAAAATTCTGGAGCAAAGGCCAGGAAGCATTCAGAAAGCATTGTAGTAACTGAAAATCATGATCAACCCCCCCAATATAGACATGATATTTCAGGAAAATATGAAGTAAAATTCTCAGATATTCTAGAACCAGAAGGCAAAGCAGAAATTGAAAGAATTCACCAGTCAACACTAAAAGAAATCTCCAAATGAAAATTCTCAAAAATATTATAATTAAATTCCAGAACTTCCAGGTCATGGAGCAAGACAGAGAGGCAGAGAGACAGAGAGACAAAGAGATAGAGAAAGAATTCTAGAGAGACAGCAAGTGAGCTCTAGACTGAGATACTTGACTTTTTTTCCTTCCTGCTTCTTTCACAACTCAATCTGAAGACCTGCAAATTTTTGGTGCTTCCTTGGTGGTGTGATCTGGAGAGAGGTCTGTTTACTCCCCTTTTGGTCAGAGCTCTCCAAATTTCTGCCTCAGCTTTGTCTGTTGAATTATGTATGAATGACTTTCATTTGACTGTTGTTTAAGTCTGTCATTATTAGCTCACTGGGCATTACTTCAGATTCAGAGTGATTGAACTACTTCTATACATTGAACTGACTTCTACACATTATATTTGATGTAAGGCACCTTAAGTAACTTTGATGACCATTTTAGTACTGTTTATTCATGCAAAGATTTTAGTCAATTCCTAGCTTTTTGCATATCAATTTCATTTAGGCTTACATTTCTCTCTCTCTCTCTCTCTCTCTCTCTCTCTCTCTCTCTTTTTAAGTTTTTGCAAGGCTAATGGGGTTAAAAGTGGCTTGCCCAAGGCCACACAGCTAGGTAATTATTAAGTGTCTGAGACCGGATTTGAACCCAGGTACTCCTGACTCCAGGGCCAGTGCTTTATCCATTGCACCACCTAGCCACCCCATAAGCTTACATTTCTCTTAACCCATGCATGTGTAATTAATATTTCAAACCTAGGTTCAGAAGTATCTCTGTTTTATTGTTTTATTGATTTTGTTAAGAAGCCCTCTATGCTCCACTTTGATGGAGGAATTTCAACACAGCATTCAAGTTGAAAAGGGATTCACTATGGATAGTGAATTCCTCTCAATGCTCCTGTTTACTAAAGACAATGTGCTAATTGAATATTTCCTGAGAATATTATAAAGCTCCCTGGAAGAAAGGCAAATCACTTAAAAGAGTTTTATTTGAATATCCACACAAAAAAAGAATAAGTTAATAAAAAATGTCTATTGTCCACATTATGCCATTCATTTGGCTGAATAACCTATAGGATATGACCATTAAATATATATGTTCTATACAATATAAATAGAAAATAAATAGCAGGAACTTCTGGGAACTTGCAGATTCTTTTTAAAGACCCTTAAAAAGGGATCATCATTTTAATGCTGGTATTCTACCATTGATGAAATGTGGTAGAAATACATTGAACATAACACTTTTCTTAAAGGTGAAAATAAATATAAACATAATGGATATAAACAAACTATATCATATAGTCAACACATAATATATAAAACAAATAGAGATGTCATCAAGGAATTGAAATCAGATATATGTCAAGGGTAAAGAACAGCAACATGTACAGATGGTCAATTTTCCCTAAAACTCTTGAAAAAGTTTAAAGCAAAAAAGTAAGCAAGAAAAGTCTTCAGAATATTTTGACGCTTTCCCCCATGGCAAAATTATAGATGAGAATAAGAGAGGATAAAGGTATGAATAGGCGCTATTTGCAATACTGCAATGAAAATTCATTTTATGAGATTACATGCATATTTAACAATTTGAATAATATTGCCTCCAAGGTCCCATCCAGACTAGATTTCTGTTACTTTTTGCAATGTTATGCTATGTCAAGATATTCTGAAATCCTGATTCTATCATATATTACTATATTTAGTATACTTTCAACAAATTTAATAAGTATGCCATCTTATTCTTCATCGAACTGGTTTATTAAAAACATTGACCAAGACCAGGTCAAGTTCACAGGACTATGATACACTATTAGGTATCATTCTTGAGGCTGACATCAACTTATTGATAAGCAGTCATTAGGTAAAGTCATTCAAACAGCTGTACATCAAACTAGTTATAATATGATATAATATACATACCTCCATTATTTCCATAGGAAATATGATAAGATTTTTCATGTGAATTTGTGTATTGTATGTTTGATCTATCTTGAAAGGCTAGTCAAATAAGCTTATACAAAAAATGAAATACAATTAGTTTGGCATGACTTATAACTAGTACACTCTTTTGGGCATTAGGGATCAACCATTTCTTTATTGAATGCTCTTTAAATATGTGTTAAGTAATCCATTTTAAATGTTGGTATACATTAGTATCAATCTCACCTCTCTGGAATTTCTGGAATCTAATTTTCTTGCTTTAAGATATTGGAACAATAGCTGCTCCCCATCCCCCCAGTTTTTTGGCACCTTTCCCATTCTCCATAGTTCCTGAAAGATCATAGAAGATCTGCATTTCAGTATTCAAATGTTTCAGTACCTTGGGGGAGAATTAATTTATCCTGGATGGGGGGAGACATTATAATCAGAAACAAGTTCTGTAATGTTTTAATGCTGTTAAAATCTGGGAATCTCGTTAAGAGTGTGGAAGGATCTTTGCTCCTGAGATGTAAATTGACCCCTGTTGTTTGTATTCTGTCTCTCTCTCTTTCCCCTTCACCTAACCTTGGCCATATACACTGGCTTGATCAGAAATGGCATGTTGACCTTGGAGGTTGTGCCCCTTGGGACAGGAAGGACTAGTATGTAGTTTGCCATTGGAAAATACATGGTCCAAGATGAAAGACCACTCCCCGAGCACCACCCCTTATCCAACCTACTACAGAAGGGTATTTTAATAGGAAGCTCAGCTGCTTCTTCTTTCTTCTTGCTTTTTTTCCTTTGGCTAATGTCCATTTGGCAGGATAGGCTTTTCTCACATTCTTCCTTAGGCCACGTGGAGTACCATGGGCCTCTCCAATGCCATGTGGTCAGACTAAGCCAAGCCTCATGGCAGCCCTTCTTCTTTCTCTTTCTCTCTCTCTCTCTCTCATACAATCAGCTCTCTCTGCCTGTCTTTATCTCTACCTCTCCTTTTCTCCCTCTCTCTCTCTCTGACTCAGTCTCTGTCAACCAAGCAGTCCTAGACTTTTTATTATTCACCCTGTCCTAAAGTACTTGTGGACCTTTTAGGTGGAAAAGATTTTTTTGCCTGTTTACTTTGCTAAATTTTATAATAAAAATACAAGCAGTTTTAAAATCTCAGAATGTGAATACATTCGGCTTTCAGTGGTCCTTGTTTCTCAGTAACCCCAAATTCTATCTTTAATTGGTGACCCCAAAGAATCCTACAGGCAATAGCAACAATACTTAAGTATTGGAATTTGATCCTCACTGATGTATGCAATTATTTTATTTGTTTTGTTTGTTTGGGTTTTTTTTTTTTAGTTTTTGCAAGGCAATGGGGGTTAAGTGGCTTGCCCAAGGCCACAACAGCTAGGTAATGATTAAATGTCTGAGACTGGATTTGAACTCAGGTACTCCTGACTCCAGGGATGTTGCTCTATCCACTGTGCCACCTAGCCACCCCTATGCAATTATTTTAAAGAAATGGTTATGGGTGCTTTGCATGCACCTTTGAGAACAGCAAGAAGATGACTCAGCAAAGTTGGCATGGGTGTGGATGAGGGAACCCAGGTGTTCAACTGGCATGTCAGTCATTTTACAAAAGCCCAAATCCTTCTCCAAAAGTTTCCCAACACATGACTTCCAAATAAACCACAGCTAGGCTTCATATAAATCTAGTCATAGGAAAAAACATGACCCAAAGTTCTCAGGTTAAAATCACATACAAAAAAATGTCCTAAAGGAGGAATCCCCTCAGATGATTTAGAAATAACCCTGGGATTCATGTCAGCTCATCTGTAGTCATATACACCTTTTCCATCTCATTCAGTTTGAATCCCTGAAGAAAACTGATTCAGTTAAGAATATGGAAGTAGTTTTCTCTTGTTATGGCACAGAAATAAATTACTGAATGTAATATAAATAAAGATTTTTGCAGATAAAATACACATTTGAACATGCATGTTGGTGTGCTTCAGAGCAGATGGGACTCTTGATACATACAAATATAGAAAACAAAATATGTCTAGGTAAATGGCTAATAAATCTATGTAAGAATAAAGGTCTCCGTTTCCCCTCTCTCTCCAATCCTATTGCAACTGAGTGCTAAAGTAAAATTATGTAATGAAATCCTCATGTTAACAGAATTAATGAACTGTATCATACTCAAATCTCTGAAGAGTTTTACAATTCTTTCTGATATTTGCTCTGAAAGAGTTTCTGTCTTTTTCAACATGGTAACTCTTCAGATATTTGAAAGAAAACATTTTACAAACACATAAAGAAAGTGATCCTAGTTTCTTTTTAGGAATAAAAGAAGTGACTTATAAAGAAAGGATGCAAAGGAACTAAAGGAGCAAATTTCTTTTAACTAGGTTTAAGGACCCTGAACAAAAGCTGTATGAAAATCAGCCAAAGCTGATTTTCCTATTCTTGAAGAAGCAGAAGTAGGCAAGTTGAATTTGTTGTAGATACAAATATTGCATTTGCTTATTCAGAATTAAAAGGATCTTTGCATATATACTCCAGTCTTCCTCAGTTCAGAGAAGAGACAAAAGAGGGGGCAATGACTTGGCCAAGGTCAAGGAAAGGAAATAATTATTGTCTTTTGATTCCATATCTATTGTTTCCTGGAGTAGGGAGGTGTTGTGGTTTGCTATTTCCTTCTCCAGTGAATTAAGAAAAAAATAGGGGCTAATAATTAATAATAATAATAATAATAATAATAATAATAATAATAATAATAATAATAATGACTTGCCCAAGGTCACACAGGAATTGTCTTAAGCTAGATTTGAACTCAGATTTTCCTGACTCCAGGCCAGTCAGTCATCTATCTCAGACATTTAGAGATATTGGGTTAATGTTTTACTTTCATCAATCACTTCATATGAATTGGTAAATCTTCTACCACAACCTATGAGTATCATTTTGGTTGTCTAAGGCAAACAGAGCAAAATTCAATTAGACAAGCACTATGAAAAGTAATATCACACTGGCTTTTAAAGATAAATTCAATTAGATGTGACTGGTTCAGTTAAGGAGGATTCTAGACTCTGGGTACTATAAGGTCACTCCTATAGGTGGTCAGAATTCACACAGCTGGATTTGAATTCAATCCTTCCCTACTCTAGGCTCACAGCTCCTTCTGCTGTGCCACCCATTATAAGCTGCCTAAGTAAGAAGACAGGTGGCACAGTGGATAGAGTACCAGCTTTGAAATCAGGAGGATGGGAGTTTGAATTCAGCCTCAGACACTTATTAGTTGTGTGATCTTGGAAACGTTATTTAACCCTGATTGCCTCATATCCAAAGTCATTTCCAATTGTTGCTGATTTTTAAAGAGTTAGAGATAGAAGACAGAAGATATAAGGCCACTGAAAAGGCATAGGAATTCGCTCACTAGGATGTTAAAACTGCTCAAAATTTTATTATGGCAAGATATTGTAACCAAGTACACTGGCCAAATTAGTAAGAAAAGCAGTAAGCACCCTGAGGACAGGCTAGTGAGAGATCTATGGTGCTCCACTTGGGTTGAGAAAGAACAAGAGAAAGCCCCATCTTTCTGGATGGGAGCCCAGAAGTTAGAGAGCTTAAAGGAGGCAGTGCTTCCTGTTAAATAGTCCCTCTGGTGGGTTGGACAGAGGGTGGCACCTGGGGAATGGTCTTAGACCTTGGACCAGGTATCTTCCAATGGCAAGCTATGTACTGGTCCTTCTTGTCCCAAGGTGCTCGACTCCCAAGTTCAACACGTCATTCATTTCCTGTCCAGCATCCAGACCAAAGTAAAGTGAAGGGGATAAAGGGGACAAAACAGGCAGGATACAATCAAAAGGGAGTCAGTTAACATCTCAAAAGTAGAGAACTTCCACCCATTTAACAAAATTTGACAGCATTTAAGATTACAAATTTTGTTTATGTTACATCCATAATTCTCTACATCATTTCCCTGCATCACAGTCATTCTTATTCATATCTGACCACTGGACCCAGATGGCTTTGGAGGAGATAGTGAGGCTGGTGACTTAGCACAGAACCCCCTCACTCAAATCCCATTCATATGCTTCTCATGGCATTATCTCCCTAATGTCATGGTCTTCTTCCAGAATGAAGGACAAACATTAGAAGTCTGGGTAAGAAAACTGACTATTTTGTGAAGAGTGGGGAATGTCAAGAGGATAAAAGGCAGATTAATAGAAATAGGAATGGGGGGGACCAGAGCTTTGTCCTAAGCACTGAAATTTTATGGATTGACAACAGCATCTGATTTCAACAACCTAGATAAGACTGTATACCTGTTAGAAGAAGAGTTAGTTAAAATCAGAAAGTAATAGATGGAATATTTTCTCATCTCTGACTGTACATCAGATAGATTTTTCTCTGAGCTGGCCATGAAGAGTATTAGGTTTTCCACCTCTCCTTCCTTGGTACATTGGAATTCATCTCTTCTACTCCATTTATATTTTAAAAGGAGAATTGGCGATACTTTAGGATCATTTGCTCAACTTCATTTTGTAGTGCTTGACCTACTGATTACTATAACTACCTTATGTTCAGATCCTAACCTAAGGGGTATCAGCTCTCTGGGTATAGAGAAAGCTCCATTCTTCCTCCTTTTATCTGGAGATACATAAACTTCTTGATGTACTTAGATAAAACCAGTTTTACTCTGTTATCCCACAACTTAAGAGGGAAACCATGGGAGTGGGGATATACACTGGGGGTCAGGAAGCAGCTACTACTTCTCATGTATTGAGTTATTGTGGGAATCAAATTAGATAAATGCATGGGAATTGCTCTATCATAAAGTATTATGTCATAAGTATTGTATAGATATAACATTATTGCCATAAGGTACTTGAGGGAGGTATTAAAAAAAGGAGAGATTAATGTTCTAAAGATAATCTGTACCTACCACATAGTTTTGGCTAGATCTGGTCTTACTTCACTTTTTTTCTTTTAATTATTTTCTTAATTCCCAGAGCATTTAGGAAACCAACTAGAAATATAAGTCTCAGAAGAAAAAGTTTTATGTTTGTTCTCCCTAATGTCAGTCATCTTAGTAGACAGAGATCTGATCTTGAAGCCATGAAGACCTTTAGGTTCAAGTCTCCACAAACTTGCACATCCTGGTTGTGTGACTCTGGGCAAATTACTTAACATTTCAGTTCTAGACAATTCTCTGAGACTATCAGTTGCAGAGAGGTGTCAACCTACATTGATAGAAGAATTCTTACCAGGGAAAATCCCTTTATTATTAAATCATCATTCTTGATCTTTATCTCTACCTCCCCTTCATATCAAATTAATTATTTGATATGAGAAAGGGACATAGACTTGCAAAAAGTCTATGTCTCTTGGTAAGGAAAACCCTCTCACTTCCTCTTTCTATGTGGTTTGAGAGATAAATGAAAGTTAGAATAGATATTAATCCAGGGATGAATAGTAACCGCTCTGAAACTAACCTTTGACCAGAGCCTGGACTATATTGATGCATAGCAATGATGATCTCATGAAGGTAAACAGCAACTAAAACAAGATCTTGACTATGGAAGACTGAATAATGTAATTGATGTAAACTTTAATCATTCTTTTTGCTTTCCTACTCAATCCTGGAAAAATAGAATCTTTTGGCAAAGTGATGAAGAAATAATGGAAGTCAGTTGAGATGTTCTTAGTTACCTGGATCCTCCTGAAATAAACTGTTTTAGAGATAAGTCTAATATTCACAATTTAAAAAATTGTCTATGTAGGCCTTGAATTAAATAAGAGGGCAAATGATGTTGACTCTCTTCTGAGTGATTCTATGTCATAGAAGCACCAAGGAATGAGTCTGAGCAACCAAATAAACACATGTCCCCTTGAAAACCTGTTGCTTTAGATCTTACTGAATGCAGTGGCATGACAAGAAATGACTGGCTTTGTGAAAACAACAAATTCCTTCAAGTGATATTGAATATTTGTGATTATATTCTTCCCTTGTACTACTGATAATGAATAACAACAACATAATAACAATAAAGCATTAACTGGAAATTAAAAGAAAAACTGGAAATTATAAGAAATTAAAAGAAAAAAGAAAAACATGATAAAGGAAAGAAAAGTAAAGAAAGAGAAAGAGAAAGGACATATGGACTGTTTCACTGCCTCTTTCAGCTTCTAAGGTCACAAGATAAAGAAAGATTAGTTATAGCTATCTTTCCTGGAATTCCTTTTAATTTCCTCTCTTATCATTGTTTTAAAACCTGGTCAGTCCAGGTCAATTTGGCACAGGTGTGCT
The DNA here is from genome assembly GCF_037893015.1 of Macrotis lagotis. Lineage (NCBI taxonomy): Eukaryota > Metazoa > Chordata > Mammalia > Peramelemorphia > Peramelidae > Macrotis > Macrotis lagotis. Next base: position 179,440,450 of record NC_133663.1, read on the forward strand.
TTTTAACTAAGATGAACTTTAATGTTTGAAATGATGCCATCTCATATAACAACTTTACAAAAAAAAAAGCTTTGTCAGATCTTAACTTCCCCAGACCCAAGATTTTTATTTTAATCAGTCTGCCTTGGTTCAGCTTTTTGAAGGCCAAACTGGCTAATTCTGCCCCTCAGGACTTGGGGTTTCTTATCTAATGCCATCTATTCAAGCTTCCACCAGCTATGTTTCTATTACTATTAGAAACTAGTCAGGGTCTAGTGCCTTTAGTGTCCAGCAGCCCAGTTCCACTTAACCACTTAATCATTTTTTAACTTTTATAAAGGTATATTTAGTTCAAAGATAATGTAAAAACAAAAATACAAATATTCTTCCCAATATTTCCTTTATTCTACCCACATCTGGGATGGATGTAGTAGGCTTCTTGGGAATTCCTTAAATAAATGAAAATACAGAAAAGGACAAATTAAAAAAATACATGATGCAGTTGGAGAAATGGGATTTGAATTTATGTATGAGATTTGGGCTGTATATATGGATTTGACTTATCACAAAGATATGATAATTAAAGATATAGCAGTGGATAAAATCAACAAATGAGAGTAGAGAGAACAAAGCAAAGAGTTGATATTTGGAGGCATGACAGTGGATACAACTGCCAAAGAATAGAGTGTTGAAAGAAAAGGGAAGAATGCCCAGGGCTGAGTGTTGGGGAATAATTTAGTAGGTGGGGTGACAATAATTCAGTGAAGAATATTGAATAGGAGCAATGAGACAGCATGAGGATGCGTCATGGAAAGGTATAGAATACCCAAAAGGAGGGAGTGGTCAATAGTGGCAAATGCTGCAGAAATGTCATTAAGTATGAAATTAAGAAGTGATCATTGGATTTGGCAGTTAGACATCATTGGCTACATGGTATTTTAGAGTATTTTAGAACAGCAATATGAGAACCATGTTGTAATAGATCAATGAGTGAATAAGCAGGATAGAAGTAGAGGCAGCAATGCAAACTACTCTTCCTAGAAACTTTGTAAGGAAAAATAGATTTATAGGGATTTGTGAATCAGGCTAAGATGAAGAAAATAGAAAGGATAATTATGGAACAAGGCCTTGGAACAGGAAGAGGGAACAGGATCAAGGGCACAAGTAAAAGGAATGTAGACATTAAATGAAACCTGACTTTTCTTTAGACTGTCTCTTTCTTAGTCAAAAGAAGGAAAGGAAAAACTAGGTTATGATAGTGAGAAATTTGGAAGAATGGAAAAGAACAATTAAGGAAGACAATCTCAATTTAAGCAGGTTAAATGAGTGTGGTCTTGCTCTCCTTTTCATGGAAAAGAGACTAATATTACATGAAGGATAAAAGAGGCTATCCCATGAAGCATCCATAGAGATGATTCCAAACTCTGTAATTTCTGGTGACATAGTTCTGAATGGAATTCTAATGGGTGCTGTCTTAATTTTGTTTATTTTGGGGGAATGCATTTTTCAATATTGAAGAACTTGGCATTTTGAGATGGTACAACAAACCTTGGGTATCCTGTTTCCCATATACATTTATGTGTGAGTGTGTGTATGTATATATACATATATATATATATATATATATATAGAGAGAGAGAGAGAGAGAGAGATATTTATATTCACATCCATATGAAATCTACATAAATTAAATGTATTAGATGCTTAATAAATGTCAAAATGAAAATAATTTTGCAAATGACAAATTTCTGGTGGTATGAATGAATTCTTGTTCTGGTGTTTCATAAATCTATGATATTTTCACTTCAAAAAAATTTTTTAAAGAAAAGATAAGAAAATATTTTACTTTTCAGTGGAAGAAAAAATAAAATAAATTAATTTTCATAAAAATTTCCCCAAGATCTTATACTTAAGTTGAATATTACTAAAAACCTGAGAACATTTTATCACCCCTAATGCTTTTAGTAAAAGTCTTGCTCTTTAAATTCTTCATCTTATAATAATGATAAATCATCAGACTTTGGGGATTTTTTTTTAATTTGAGAAAAAAGTAGGCATTTGAGTCCACTCCAGGGGGGTATAATTTCAACAACATTTTATCATCATCTTTCCACTTCTTAGAAAAGAATCAAAAGTTCAATGATAGCTTCCTCTGGGCAGTGTGTGTCTTTGAACAAGGGGATTCTTAAGCCTCTGAGAATTGGTCAAATTATACAGTGCACAAATGTGCTTCATTTCCTCCTCTGGAATTACCCTGTGCATTTGTGTGTTGTTTTTTCCCCCTAACAGACTTCCAGAAATCATGAGGGTTATAAGGCAATTTGTGTTAGATAAAAAAAAAAATCCAGTGTTTAATTCCTTGCAATTATTTTAATGTTAGATCTGAGAAAAACATGCATAAGATGTCAACACCCCAGCTTTTATCTTGCTGTGGAAAGATTGATTTTTTTTTACTCCAAATGATGTCTTATAATAGATTGCTTATATCAGCTAATATGAATGCAGTTTCATGGACACTCTAGAGCAGATGTTTTCTTCTGCACTAGGTTGATAGGAATACTGACAGAGGAAATTATAAATTCATTACTGGAAGAGCATATATTATAATGAATCTCATTAATAGTAATTAGGGATTTTTTTTCCCCTATAAGCTGCCAGGCTTGTAGCACTCCCTTTTATAGGTTAAAAGAGGTTAAAAAGAAAAAAAGAAAAGAAAACAAGGACTAACTACATAAAACAATTCCTTTGCAAAGAATGTGACACATGAATTAAGTAGCTTCCTAATAGAAAAATGTTTATTTTTTTTACTGACCTCTCATCTGAATTGGCCTGTTAGAGACACACAATGATTTTTCAAATAATAATTAAAGAGAAAAATCATGCATGTCACAAAATAAACTCACTTTTAAATAGAGTTACAGGCAATGGGTCAAGGCAGTTTTTTTTTCCCTTTTCTCCTATCTAAAGAGTCTTCTTGGAAATTATTATGGAAAAAGCCTGACCCACAGCCTTAGTACAATATTTAGTAAAAATAGTGGGATGTTTATTAATGTAAATGAGCAAGATGGACTATTTTCTTGCACAGGGGTCAGCTCTGAACACTGTAATCTAATTATTCTTCACTTTCATCTACGTGTGCAGACATTTGCTCCTGAAACATGGAAGACTGTTTCTTTTGGCAGTGATTGCAATGTGGAAGCCTACTGTATTTGCAGACTGATAATAGGACTAATATGCTGGCACTCTGACAGAGGGCATGGGAGGGCACACTATTAGATAAGTGTTTCTGCTACATTACCCAGATAGCATTGCCCTTCACAGAATGTTCTAGCCATTGTGCAGCTCTGATATCACACAGCTATAGAACATTAATGCCAACATAATTATATATTTTGGCTTCCGTTTTGGCAATAGGCTGTACTTAAGCAAAATTTAGTACCATCTTCTGTGTTCCTACAGCTGGATAATTAAAGGGCATTTCAGTTTTCAGAACAGGAAATTAATGATATGAAGATCAGCAGCTATTTAAAGACAGTTATTCTTTGCATTTATAGAGACCTAATACTTTACAGACCTCTACAAAAGGTGAGCTTTGGATTCAACCTCAGGCTTAAATTGTCCCTCCCTGGGCAATCAAAGAAAACCCCATGGAAATGTGAATTTCCTGGAATGCAACAGCTTAAGGGGGAAGGAATGAGGAAATAAGCATTTATTACATTCCTACTGTGTGCCAGATGGTTTACAAATATCTCATTTGATAATCTCACTTGATTAGGTATACTGATTTACCAGAAATTTTAAATGACAAGCTAACCAGAGAAGAAGAACTTGGGCAAAGTTCATGAGGAAAGAAGGAGAAACATTGTCATTTAAATTTGATTATTTTTGGTTCACAGAATCACATAATTTTAGATTTGAGAGTGATATCTGACATTCATCCAACTTGTTCATTATACAGATGTAAAAAAAAAATTTAAATAATTGCTCAGTATAAAATAGCTATCTTTTCCTCTGAAAATACTGAACTTTTGAGATATGATTGTCATTATTTGAATCACTGTTCTGATGATTAAACAATGCCCTCAATAACTCTCTTTGATAAAGTCTAAGAGATGCTTACTTAACATGAAGAAAAACAAATATTGAGCTCACTAAATTATGTGTTGGCCTAGAACTGATTGTTTAAAGAAGTTCTTTCCCTTTCTAGATCCTGAGTAAAAGAAAATGCATTTCAAAAAACTTCACCATGTAATCAGGATCAGGAAAACATCTTTCTATGGTAGCAGTTGATCATAGTTTGTTAAAAAAAATAATGTACTAAGAAGCAAAATCAAGCCACCAAAAACAAAGAAAAAAAGTTCACACGGAGACAAACAATTCAAAAGTCTTGCCAACAAGATACACAGAAAAAAATTTGTCAGCTATATTTTCCTGCTGGGGATATTTGATGGCCCTTGATCTTTAGCTCTAATAGTATAATATTAAGAATGTTTCCCTTTTTGTACTCCTTCTAGGAAACAAGAGGACAATTGTGTCTCATGGCCTATAGAACCAGTGCCTTCTGCACTTTGGAACAAAGAGAAGCAAAACCATAGTCTGACAGTTTGGGAACTCCTGCTAAATGACCTGAAATAGGAATTTGGCTGGATAGTTTTGTAAGCAAACTAAGTCACAGAGCATTTATTATAACTTTAGATTGGGGCAGTATCTGAAATCAGGGGAATCTTGTAGAGAGAAGTTGATGGAGAGAAAATATTACTCTCATGAGGACTGAAGAGTCAGACACAACTGAACAACTGAAAAACTAACAGCACAGATGTATATGGATGTATATGTGTATTAAGACTCTGAATATATGACTAAATTGTTGTGTACTTTGCATTGTATTGTTATTGTAACACATATGTACATATATACTCTACAATAGAATGATATATTTATTCATTTGTTAATTTGTTTATACCAGCTTGGTTTTTACCTGCTTCTGCCCTTTTGATGACCTAGGAGTTAGTTAGTCCAAGTTGTGAAGAATAAGAAAACAACCATAATGCTTTAGTGAGCTTGTGGGGAAAAGTAACTTGATTTCCCAATTGTAATACTAACATCACATATTAAAGGGGAAAATCCATCCAATCAAGAAGACAGGTAAGTTTTGGAAAGTTAAAAGACAGATTGAAAAAACTGGGAACAATCTGAAAGCCATTTTAAGTGAGGAGGATATGGGTTATGTGATCAGTGTTTATTTCTGAAAATTATAGTATATGCATATAAAACCATAGAATTAAAGAATATTAGGGTAGGAAGGGACCTAAGAGAGATTGACTACTTCAACCTGTTTTGTAAAAACAGATGAAGAAATTGAAGTCCAGAGAAGGTAAAGGATTTGGTTAAGATCACACAAATTGATTGGAGAATTTATAATCCAAAGCAACTAAGTTTCCCATGATATAAAATTTATATATTAACAGACAAAAATTAACCTGTTTCACAGCAAAATGAATGAATTAATGAATACCATTAATAATTCCTATATACAAAAATGGCAAAGTTCATTGTTGAAAAGTTTTGGAATAAAAGGCTTTGTGGGGCAATGGTAATGGAAAGGGATGAATCTTGCTATTTCTAAAAATTGGGGTTCACAAGAAGATTATATAAACTTGGAGGAACAAGAACATTTATCAGATGAACATTCATCTGAATAGATAAAGTATTCAAATAGGATACTTAAACTCCTATCCGATTTTTGAATATGACAAAGAACAATTGAGCTGTCTTACACACACACACAATTTGTTACAAAAATTATCAGATTAAAAGGCAAACAAATGTGAAGATAGCAAACTATTTTCTCTCAATATTTTAATAACTGTACTTTGAAATAATTGATTTCTTTTGTGATCTTTAATATTTTGTTTTATGAATTCCAAAATATTAGGGTTCTATTTACAGGAGAATATAAAAGGGATCCATTACATAAAGGTTAAAAACTTCTCCTTATTAATTTTCTTCCTATTTAGTTTTTTTTCTTCCTGTCTTCCCTATCATATTACTTATTTTCTCACTTAATGTTCTGGTCTTTATTTATTACCTACAACAATTAGCTACAATAATTACTTTTCTACCCTCATTTTCATTTCACTTGGATCATGTTGTCTTTTAAATTTTTCAGCATGAAAAATCTCAGAACCCAGAGGGGAAAATATAGCATTTGATTTTTTTCAGTCTTAAATTGCTGTGAATTTTCAGGCATTATGATTCAGAATACACTTCCTCAGAGCACCAACTCAAGGTAGGGTCTATCATTTCTTTTCCAACTACAACATTTTATTGTTTTTTTTTTTTTCTTACTGGTTCCTTGTGTGTTGGATTTTTTTTTTGCAATAACATACCCATTTTAGTAGCACCACATTGAAAGCAGGCAGAAATGAAATTTTGTTGTTCAGCTTTGTCTGATTCTTCATGATCCCATTTGGAGATTTTTGGTAAAAATACTGTAATAGTTTGTCATTTTTTTTCTGCAGTTCGTTTTACAGAAGAGGAAACTGAAGCAAATAGGGTTAAGTGACTTACCCAGGTTCACACAGTTAATACGTATCTGAGGAAGAATTTGAATTCAGGTGTTCCTGACTGCAGACCTGGTGATCTATCTACTGCACTACCTAGCTGCCTATTGAATCTTATAAAAGAATAAAAATGTTCTTCCTATACTACAACAAGATATTACAAATTATAATATAAATTTAAGTTCTAAATTTTGTTCCCCTTTCTATAATCATTGAGACAGTTTCAAATATAACTTATTCCCAGAAATAAAGAGATAGCAGAAGCAGGAATAGATCATAGAGAGCATTGGTTGTGGAGTCATGAGAGATCAGAGGATGAGTACTTCCAGAATTTGATAGCTGTGTGACCATGGGAAAATTACTTAGTCTCTCTGAGGCTGTTTTATTTTCATCTGCAAAATGAGGATAATCCCCCATAATAGAATCAATTTCTCTCTCTCTCTCTCTCTCAATCTCTCTCTGAAAAATACCTTCTATATATTTTACATATAATCTTTAATATAAATGAGGTTTTTTTTCCCCCAATAAAAGTTTGTTGAGGATTAGAACTTTCTTTTTTGCCTTTGTACTCTCAGTACTCATCAGAGACTAAATGCTTAATAAGTTCTTATTGAACTATAAAAATATCTTTACTATATTGTTATAAGAATAATATAATAATATATGTAAAACACTTCCAAAATCTTAAAATACTATGTAAATATCAGCAGCAATTGCTGCTGCTGCTGCTGCTGCTGCTGCTGCTGCTGCTGCTGCTACTACTTCTACCACAACCACTAATATAACTATTTCTACTACTACTGCTGCTGCTGTTACTACTAGACTCGAATTTCGGTTTGCTTTAGGCTCATCGAAAATTAAAGCTCTGTCTGAAAATAATGATTTATATTTGAGCAACAGAGAATATTCAGAAGTCTGTATTTCAAAGGTAACATCACATTTAAAATAAATCTCATCCTTTATCTTTGCATTTGGACTTGTTAGCTGAACATCTTTTGGAAGATGAAAAGAATTCTGAATTCTGAAAAGAATAAAGAAATTGATTTGTGTTACATTTGTTGTTTGGTCAGGTATTAGAGTCAGGATTGTTGATCATCTCATCAAGATATCACAAGATTAACCTGAATTATTTTGAGTATTTCAGTGATACTAGTTTAAAATCCTAAAAAAGTTCTGGTCTTTTCTTGTGCTTAAAACAGTCATATTTCAAAGTAATAGCCTCACAGGCATGAAATATTGTAGCCCTTGATTAAATTTTGTAGCCTCTGATTACATTAGAGCTATGAAATATGACTTCCTAGCTGGCAATGAGAAGGTGGTTAATATATCTATATCTATATAGCATCTAGGTATCTAGATTTCTGTCTACACAGATGTAGATAAATGAAGAAATATGAAATAACTATATAACAAGAGGTGTCAAGAAACTAAAGAGAAAGAAATTCAATTATTTCCATGATCCTTCTAACATTTTTATTTTATGTAATTCCTTATTTTAAAAATAGTCCTGCATTCTTAAATTTGCTTTTTTATTTTTTTAGAGATACTTCTAATGCCTGCTCAGGGCTACTCCAGATTGAATTTTCTTCAAGTCATAACTAGACAGATTATTTCAGTAAATATTTTAGTGTAACTGTGGAAATGTTGGGCTTTCTTAACCTTAAATAATCTGGTAATCTAAATTATCTGTGTTCCAGTTTTATCAGAATCTCTTTCCTTCAATTGGTGGTCCTTATGGGAAATGGTTGATGTCTCAAGTTTCTGATGGCATTCACTAAAACTATGGGAGAACTTATATTTGAAGGCCATACTACTCTACATGAGAAAGGGAGCCCTAAGACCCAAAAGGAAATTGAAGAAAAGACATTTTGAGGAAGTACATGTTGTCCTGTGATACTAGTACTATTACTCTGTCCTGGGGCCTGTTCTTTTTGGGACAACATAGATTTTATTTGAGGAGTTCTATCTGTGTTTACTTCATTTCCAGCTTCTCTCACTTCCCAGACTTCCCCAACTCTTTAGTACCCTTGCCTCTATTTATCTAAGTCAACTGCATGTTCACTTCCAATTCCCCTTTAAATTTTGTTGTCCTCTATTAAAAGGGGAAGTTAGCAGTGAATCTTTGTGAATTCAAATTTGGCCTCAGATACTTTCTAGCTGTGTGACCCTGGGTAAGTGAGTTAACCTTCTTTGATTGAGTTTCCTCATCTGTAAAATAAACTGGCATATGAAATGACAAATCACTCCAGTATCTCTGCCCTGAATATTCCAAATGGGGTTACAGTGAGTCAGAAAAAACTAAAAACAATAAAATTATAAGTAAACTCCCTGAGGGCAAGGGTTCTCTTTATCTTTGCTTTTGTTTGAAATTTTATTTTATTTTTAATACATTTTATTTATTTTATTACTTTATTCAGCACAATTTGGCACTTTTAATAAATACCTTGTTATTCTGTTTCTTTGTCTCTTTACAGATAGATGGTCATAGATAAAGATATATACACGTAGATATATACACGCACAGTATCTTTCTTTTAATACAGTTACATAGAAATCCCTCTGTTTATCTCTGAGGGAAGTCTTGTCATATTCCCCACTGTGGCTACTCCAAATATCCTCTTTTCTCTTCAAACTCCCACTTGTATCCCCACATTGCTTTCTCAGCAGATGACTACTCTCCTGAGAAGATTGAGGCATGTGGTCTGAATTTCTTCATTCCCCCTCCAATCTCTTCCTATCCTGTTATTCTTCCCCTCTATTTTCAGAGCACAAAGTAAGCCCTCCTCCTTCTCAAGCCTATCCTTGACAACTTAATTCGTGCTTCTTCCAATCTCCAGGAGTTTACACCATCTATCATTTCACTTTTTTTTCTTTACATCTTCAGACTCCTCCTTTTGACTCATTTCCTTTAGCCTATCAACATGTAAATATATTTATCTATTCTATCCTGCAAATAAAAAACAAGCAAAACAGTGTACTGTTGTGGAAAGAGTACAGAATTTAAAGACAGAGGACTTGAGTTCATAATTGGGACTTTGCCATTTAGCACCAATTTAATCCTGAGTAAGTTGCTTTATTGTTTTAAATCTCTATGAAGAAGTGAATGAAATACTTAAATTAGAATTATAGAAGGGACTGAGTTCAAATTCTGCCTCAGACATTTATTAGTTATGTGAATAGGAAAGGCAAACATTTTTTTTCGAAAGCTGTAGAATGTGGATAATAACAACAGTACATATTAGGGCTCTTGTGAGGACCAAATAAGATAATAAATGAAAAACATTTTGAAAATTTTAAAGTACTATAGAAATACTTTGATTGTTCAGTCTTATCTGACTTTCTGTAACCCCATATCAGCATTTTCTTCACAAAAGTATTAGAATAGTTTGCATTTTCTTTTCTAGTGGATTAAGGCAAAGAGGGTTTAAATGATTTTAAGTGATTCCTGCATCACCCAGTTAGTGAATGTCTTTACTCTGCTGAGCTCTACTCACGGATCTACCTAACTGCCTCAATGTAAATAAATGTTCAGTACTATTATTACTATCACTATTATTATATGAAAAAATAATGTTGTACTAAGTATTCTCTTTAATTTTTATGCTGAGCTAAAACACCAAAAAAAGAGAGCTTTTCTATATACAGGACATAAAAGAGAGATGTATATGAAACTGAGTCTCTATTTCGTACTTCTTGTTTTTTAAACATATAACAAATGGTACATTATATTCAAGAATATTATGCTTGTTTTTGCTTCCTTTAAAACCCTTTTTTTCCCCTCTCTTCTATGTTGTTTAGAATAACTATTACAGTCCTCCCCTGCCTCTTTTAAAGACAAAAGGGAGAAAAAAAATTCATTAGGACAAATAAACATAGTTCAAACAAAATAAAATAGAAACAATGGCCACATGTTTCTGCATTTTGAGTCTATTATCTCTCTTTAAGAAGGTAAGTAATAGGGGCAACTAGGTGGTGCAATGAATAGAGCACCAGCTCTGGTCAGGAGGACCTGAGTTCAAATCTGCCCTCAGACACTTTCTAATTACTTAGCTGCATGACCTCGAGCAAATCACTTAAGTTCATGACCTTCCAAAAACCTTAAAAATAAAAGAAGGTAAGTAATAGGTTTCATCACAGATCCTCGGGAGAAGATTGATCAGAGTTGTTCAATCTTTCAGCGGTGTAATTGTTATTATGGTGGTTGTTTTAACAAAGCTATTGTCAGTATTTTTTTTGCTTCTGCTTATTTCATTCTGTGTTAGTTCAAACTTCTCAGAATTCTCTTCAATCATCTAATCATGTCTTATTCCACAATAGCATGCCATTATATTCAAAGAACAAAAGTTTCTCAGCCATTTCCCAATTGATGAGCTTTTTCTTAGGGAAATTACAGATGAAAAAAAACAAGAAAAATATATAGTTATTCTGAGCAATACAATGATCTAAGAAAATTTCTTTTTTTTTTTAAGGTTTTTTCCCCCAAGGCAATGGGGGTTAAGTGACTTGCCCATGGGCGTACAGTTAGTTAATTATTAATTGTCTGAGGTCAAATTTGAACTCAGGTCCTCCTGACTGCAGGGCAGGTGCTCTATCTACTATGCCACTTAGCCACCGTAATATATGACAATTTCAAAGGATTCAGGATGGAAAAATGCTATCCACTACTAGAGAAAGAACTGAAATAGTTTAAATGCAGATCACAGCATGCTTTTTTCTTTAACTTTATTTTTCTTGTTTGCTTTTTTGATCTGTATTTTCTTTCATAACATGACTAATATATATCTATATTCTACAATAAATGTCTTCCCTTTTCATTAAAGTGGTGGGTAGAAGAAAGGAGAAAGGGAATTTGAAGCCCTCTAAAAGATTTATTTTTAACATGTAATTGGAAATATATATATATATATATATATATATATATATATATATATGCATATAAGGAATGCATTGGTTAAGTGTATATATATATATATATATATATATATATATATATATATATATATAAAACCTATATCAAATTGCTTGCCTTTTCAATGAATACATAGCCTACTCATAGCTCTAAAAGGTATAAAACCGGTTTCTAATTTTTAGAATGTATTATGGAATGTGGTATTAAGTGTTGGTGTGAAACAAATTTCTGCCAGACTACTTTCCAGGTTTCCCAGCAAGAGTGAAAAATAAGAAAATTTTTTCCCTGGTAATTTCTGTTCTTAACTTTATTAAACACTAACTTATTAAGATCTACTGTTTTTGACTCTGTTTTGATTCTGATATACACTAGATATATCAATTACATATATATACATATATTATATTAGACAAATTTATCAAATATTTACTTTATGTGCTAGATATTCTTTGCAAAGGAATATAGTTGTTTTTATAAAATTCTGTGGGGTTTCCTTTTTATAGCATTTATTGTCTAAATTAATTTTAATTAATAACTATTTAGTAGTATTTTATTAGATTGGTACAGCCTAAGAATGCTGATTATTTTTCAAGTTATTTAAATTTTTGAACTTTTTAAAGAAATCTTTTGTAATTGAATTTATTCAATCTTTTTTGTGTGCTTTGATAAGCATTTAGTTATTTTATACATTAAATATTTATTTGTACTGAGATTTGTTTCATGTATTTTATTATGATATAGAAAAGTTAATTTTGAATAATTTATTTTGAAGTCTTCAACTTAATTAAAGATATTATTTCAGCATTTTTCCTGAGTCTGTAGAATTTTCCAAATATAGAATTATATCATGAAATAATGATAACTGCCTTTATTTTGCCTAGCTTTATGTCTTTAATTTCTTTTTTCTTTTCTTACTGTTATGGCTAACATTTCCAGAATCATGTCAAATAATAATAGGAAAAATGGACATATTTTTTCACTCACATATTTTTAAAATTTTGAAATATTTTATTTTTACAATTATAGCTAAAAGCTTTTCATGATCTTTTCTTTGAAAATTTTGAGTTTCTAATTCTCTCCCTTTTTCCTCTCCTCCCTCCCATTGAGAAGGTATGCAGCCATACAAAACATATCTCTATTTGAATTTGTTCAAGAAACACAGCTCTCCAATAAAGAAAAATAGAGACCAGCTTCATAATGAATGATTTCCTGAATAAATTGCTGTAGTTTGTTTAAAAGAATTTGTTTTAAAAATTTGTCATTATTCATTATTCATGATTTTTCCCTAAAATTCTTGTGTTTTATATTTCCTTCACTAGGTATTAGGATTATTTTTACCTTATAAAAGAATTCTAGCAGAATGCTTCATCAATTTTTGAAAATAATTTGTAGAGTATGGTTACAATTTTTTCCTTAAAAGTATGACAGTATTTTTCTGTGAATTTATCAGGATAAGTTTCCCCTACTCACACACTACCCATTTGGTAGTTTCTTTACAGCTAATTTTACTTTTCTGAGATTGTATTATTTAAGATATCTAACTGATAGTTTTGGTATTTAAAATATTTGGAGATAATCTATTTCTTTTGTGTTCTCAGTTTTGTTACTATATAACATATTATGCATAGTTATAATTGCTATGTTACCAATTTGATTTTCAGTCCTTTTTTATCAGATTAATTTAAACACTATTAATTTTATTAGTGTTTCCAAAGAACAGCTTTTAGTTTTATCATTTCTAGGGGGTGGTGGCTTTTAATTTATGTATATCTCTTCTAATTTTATATCTCATTCTTATTTTAGGTTTGTTTTTTATTGCTTGTTTATCTATTTTAATGCATATTCATGTCATTAATCCTCTCTTTTTTTTACTTTTCAATGTATGTTTGTAGAGATAAGATCTTTCCCCTGGGGACTGCTTTACTTGTATCCTAGAAAATTTAGCATCTTGTTTCATCTTGAAATTTTCCTTTCATATAATTATTAATTATTTCTATAATTATTTTCTTTGATCCAATCATTATTTTGGAATTCATTGCTAAATCTTCATTTGTGCCTGTTTTTTATTTGTGTTATAGACCATAAAGGATATATTAACTTTTCCTGCCTCTATTTGATTGCAATATTTCTGTGCCATAAAATATCATCAATTTATGTAAAAGTTCCAAGTGTTACTGAGAAATATTTACATTTTATTGCTGTAATAGCTAGAATATGCCATAAATCATTTAATTATAGCTTCTCCAATAATTTTTTTAGTTCTATATTTTCCCTTTTGTTTCTGTTTGTTGCTCTTGAGTCGTTTTCTGGCATATCCAACTCTTTGTGAATGCTTTTGAAGTTTTCTTGGCAAAGATATTGGAGTGGTTTGCAAATTCCTTCTCCAATCATTTTTAAGATCAGGAAATTGAGGCAAACAAGGTTAAGTTATTTACCCAATCACATCACTAGTAATTACTTGATGTCAGATTTGAACTCAGGTATTCCTTTTTAAAAAAATATTTTCTTTGTTTTCAAATTATATATAATAGTAGTTCCTACCTATCATTTTTTGTAAGGTTTTGAATTTTACACTTCCCCCCCCCACCTTCCACAGGAGAAATCATATTCTTTTTTTTTTTTTAAAAGATTTTATTTGAGTTTTGAGTTTTACAATTTTTTTTCCCAATCTTACTTCCCTCCCCCCATCCCACCCCCATGGAAAGCAATCTGTCAGTCTTTATTTTGTTTCCATGTTGTACATTGATCCAAATTGAGTGTGATGAGAGAGAGAAATCCCATCCTTAAGGAAGAAACAAAAAGCATAAGAGATAACAAGATCAGACAATAAGATATCTGTTTTCCCCCCCTAAATTAAAGGGAATAGTCCTTGAAATTTGTTCAAACTCCACGGTTCTTTATCTGGATACAGATGGTATTCTCCATTGTAGACAGCCCAAAATTGTCCCTGGTTGTTGCACTGATGGAACAAGCAAGACCATCAAGATTGAACATCACCTCCATGTTGCTGATACGGTGTACAGTGTTTTTCTGGTTCTGCTTATCTCACTCAGCATCAGTTCATACAAATCCCTCCAGGCTTCCCTGAATTTCCATCCCTCCTGGTTTCTAATAGAACAATAGTGATCCATGACATACATACACCACAGTTTGCTAAGCCGTTCCCCAATTGAAGGACATTTACTTGATTTCCAATTCTTTGCCACCACAAACAAGGCTGCTATGAATATTTTTGTACAAGTGATGTTTTTACCCTTTTTCATCATGTCTTCAGGGTATAGACCCAGTAGTGGTATTGCTGGATCAAAGGGTATGCTCATTTTTGTTGCCCTTTGGGTGTGGTTCCAAATTTCTCTCCAGAAAGGTTGGATGAGTTCACAGCTCCACCAACATTGTAATAGTGTCCCAGATTTCCCACAACCTTTCCAACAATGATCATTATCCTTTCTGGTCATATTGGCCAGTGTGAGAGGTGTGAGGTGGTACCTCAGAGAAGCTTTGATTTGCAGAGAAATCATATTCTTGAGAGGAAAATAAAATATTAGAGATAGTAAAATTATGTAGTACACAAGATACTTTTTTTTTTTAAATTGAAGATAACAGACTTTGGTCTTTATTTAAACTCCACAGTTCTTTCTCTATATACAGATGGTATTTTTCATCACAGGTACTCTAAAATTGTCCCATATTATTGCATTGATGAAATGAGCAAGTCCATTAAGGTTGATCATCACCCCCCATGTTGCTGTTAGGGTGTACAATGTTCTTCTGGCTCTGCTTTTCTCACCCAGCATCAGTTTATGCAAGTCTTTTCAGGCTTCTCTGAAATCCCATCCCTCTTGGTTTCTAATAGAATAATAGTATTCCATAACATACCATAATTCATTCACCCAATTGATGGACATTCACTTGATTTCCAATTCTTTGCTACCACAAACAGGGTTACTATGAATATTTTTGTACAAGTGAAGCTTTTACCCTTTTTCATGACCTCTTCAGAGTATGGACCCAGTGGTGGTATTGCTGGATCAAAGGGTATACACATTTTTTATTGCCTTTTGGGCATAATTCTAAATTGCTCTCCAAAAAGTTGGAGGAGTTCACAGCTTTATCAACAATGTCCCAGATTTCCCATATTCCAACATTGACCATTGTCCTATCTGGTCATAATGGCCAATCTGATAGATATGAGATGGTACCTCAGAGCTGCTTTAATTTGCATTTTTCTAATCAGTAATGATTTAGAGCAATTTCTCATACGACTATGGATAGCTTTGATTTCCTCATCTGTAAATTGCCTTTGCATATCCTTTGACCATTTGTCACTTGGGGAATAGCCTTGAACTCAAGTATTCCTAACAACAGGTGGGGCATTTTTTCCACTGTGCCACTTAATTGACCATCTTTCTCTTAGACTTATCCAAAACTGAGAATTTCCTGTTACTATTTTGTCTATATATTCTCATAGCTAAGTTGGTGGGGTTTTTTATGAATTTGGATGTTAAATCATTGGTTGCTGTATATAGTTACTTTCCCTATAATGTAGTTTTCTTGTTTATCCCTTTTCTATTTTTTGGATGTTGATTTTTGCTTTGTCAGATAACATAATTGCAACTGCTGTTCTTCTAGATCTCTTTGCTCCATAGTTAAAAAATAATAATTCCATCAATTTTATTTTATGAGTTTCTGTTTTTTTAAAACACTTTTGTACTCAACAGATTACTTGCTTATCTAATCTCCTTTTCATTTTATTGGTTTATTTAATCCATTTACATTTAAAGTTTTGAGAATTACATTTATATTTTCCTCCATTTGTCTCTAATTTTGTTTTTATAAGGTATGGTTTTGTCCTCTTCTGTTATAAATAAAATAATAGAATCCTACAATTACTTTAGCTTATTCCTTGCCCAAGGCCACACAGCTAGGTAATTATTAAGTATCTGAGACTGGATTTGAACCCAGGTACTCCTTGACTCCAAGGCCAGTGCTTTATCCACTACGCCACCTAGCCGCCCTAAAACCCTTCATCTTTCTTAACTTTTCTATTTCATTTGAGGTTGCCGATATTTTTTCAGACACCGAAGTTCATAAGGGCAGATTTAGTCTCTATTTTCCACTTTCACTCAGTCCTCACATGTAATTTGTGGCCTAGTATTATTGAGTTTCTCTCCATGTCATCACTCATATCCATCCGCAATTTTCTAGGCACACAATCACCATTTGAATTCAGATTCTAATCTCTACCCCCACAACCTACAACTTAATATTCTTCAAGTTCAAGTCTAACAACATCATTTTTGTATTTAAGAAGCACTATGACTCTTTTCTTGTCACCTTAATAAAATACAGACCTCTGTTTTTTTTTAAAATTCCTTCATAATCTGACTCTGGCCTATTTCCTATCTTTTTGTTTTTTACATTACGCTTCTTTACACACTCTAGACTACAGTCAAACCAGTCTATCTGCTGTTGTTCCCTACATACACCATTCTACTGCTCCTTTCTTTTTTTTCCATGTCTATACATAGGCAGTTTCCTAAATAAAAAATACTCTCCTTCCTCAAGTATCTCTTGTAAAATCCCTAGGATCCTTTAGCCACTTTTTTTTAACATCCTCATCTCTCTGTTCTTACCCATTTGCTTGTATTTTCTCATGAATCTTGTATCTATAAGAATATATTTTGAATGTAACTATTCTGTGTACATGATGATTATCTCAGGAGAAAGTAAACTCATTAAAAGCAAGGCATGTTTTGTTTTTGTATATCAGTACTTAGCACATATTAGGTGCTAAATAAATGCTTATATGAATGAATACAAATCACTCACATTTCAGTAGCTCTAAACACCCCCTCATTGCAAAGCTGCAACCCCATGTATCCAAATCTCTAATAGAAATGCTACTTAAATGTCTCTTTGATGACTCACTGGCTTCCTCTCCCCTACAACTATCTATCCAAAAATCTGACTCAGCTTTCTAATTTTCCTGCTTTGGTGAGTACTTTAACTTGATTTTTACCCAATCAGTTTCCAATTCCTACTGAAACAACTTTAGTAAAATAAATGTTCAGTAATGCCTCAAATTATGGGATAACCCCTTAGTTTTCAATTATATACCACCACAAAAAAAAATCCTAAAACAGTCATGAATATTTTTGCACATATGGTTTCTTTTTCTTTTTCTTTGATGTCTTTGGGGGTAGAAACTTAGTAATTATATTGCTAGGTTACAATTTAGAGATTTTATCCACACTGTAATTTCTGTTATATTTCAATCTTTATAATTTTAATTTCCATTTGATATTTTATTATTAAGGATAATATCTAGCATTTACACAACTGCTTTAATGCATTTTATATACAATGCATTTTATATGTATATTTCATTTGATACTATCTATCAAATAGCTACTCTTATTCTTATTTTACAAGTGGGAAAAATTAAAGGTTAAATGATTTAACCAATTCATACAGCTAAGTAAATATCTAAGGAAGGAATTGAATTCAGATCTTACAAATTCAGGTAATGAAATGCCACAACGGATAGAATACTGAACCTAGTATCAGGAAGATCTTCTTGAGGTCAAACCTGGATTCAAGAACTTAATAGTTATGTTACTCTGGAGACAGTATTTAAACTTATTTCCCTCAGTTTCTTCATGTGTAAAATGATCTGGAGAATGGCAAACTACTTCAGTTTCTCTACTAAGAAAACTCCAAATGGAGTCACTGAAAGTTGGACACAACTGGAAAATAGCTCAACAACAACTCACAAATTCTAGCGCTCTATTTTTGTTTCCACCTAATTGTTTATATTGTTTAGTTAAATGGGTTTGCTGTTTTCCCATTGCTTTAAGATGATTTTTTTTTGTGTAACTTGTTTGGTAAGAAAGGGTTAAAACTTTTAAAATATTGCCATGATCTATCTTTCCAGACTGATTTTACATTTATCCTTACTAACTCTGCATTCAAATAAAACTAACCTAACCATCATTCCCCAAACTCAGCATTGTTTTCCAGCTCTGTCTTTCTCCAGGTTATCCTCTAATCCTCCTCACTTTAGCCTTTTGGAATCCCTTTCTCCCTTCAAGACATGTCACAGGTTTTATCTATTTCAAGAGATGTTTCCAATTTCATCTCACTTGATAGTGCTTCCCCCATCTTGAAAATTATATAGTTTCATATTTACTTATCTGTGTATATGTGTTCTTTCCTTACAGCATAATGTAAGTTCCTTGAAGACAAGAGTTACTTGGTTTTTGTCTTATTTATGTCTATCACCCAGAATTAAATTATACTGGGAAAATAAGCAAAAAAAATACTGGAAAAAGTAAGATATCAATAAAATAGTTATATATAAACATAAGAACAATAAATTAATTAACTCAAAGCTGTAAATGAATGTCAATCATAATTATCGATGCAAGTTCAAGAACAGTATAACACTGAAAACTTCAGTGGTCAGGGAGTCTTTTTGGAGTGGGTGGAACTTGTCCAGGGCCTTGAAGGTCAACTAAGATTTAGAAAGGAAAAGAAGAAAAGAGAAAACATCCAGTTCCCTCTCCTTAGATTAGCTCTTTGTGTTCTGTTCACTCACCTTGGTTCTTATTATCAACTAACAATCCTAAATATCTCAGAAAATTATGTATGTCTCTTGCATGTCTAGAGCAACAATTGATGGGAGCCCTATAATCTATCAATCAAGCTGGCTTATTGTTTGCAGATGCTAAAACACGGTTTCCTTAAAAAAAGTGACATCCCCCTCCCCCTTCATTACTCCATAAGTCACACCTATGATAATACAAGATTCCCTGTTTTTATTAAACCATGATCAGTTTGTCATTCCTAGAAATAACTAAAAAAATGAAAACTGATAAAAATGAATAAATGAAATAAACCATGTCAAAAAGCAGAAGAGAAATATATCTTCATATAAGAATCAAAAAAATTTATCACCCTTTCAGCATGCAGCACACTCACATAACAGTATATTATCATGTATTTTACTGTCTTGTCTTCCTAATGTTATCATACTTGATATATATATATAAAAGTCACTGCTTGTCTGTGTGTGTGTGTGTGTGTGTGTGTGTGTGTATTTATTGTATGTGTTGAGGGTACAAAGCTATTAATCTTGATATTTATTTTAGAGGCTCTTAATGGATATCCTTTGCAGTGTATGTATAACAAATATCTAAAAAGTCACCAACTTGTACTTCTGACTAGAAACATATTGCTCCTCTTAATGCCTCTCTGTGGACCAGAACCTTAGCAGAAATGAAATGAGGGAGGTTATTGCTTCAGGCAAACAATGCTGAAAAAGACACAGAAAAAGACATACACACACACACACACTATATATATATATATATGTATATATATATATATACATATATATATATATATAAAATACATATATATTTACATATGATACCATTTCACATGGGATGAATGTGTGTGTGTCTGTGTGTGTGTGTGTGTGTGTGTGTGTGTGTGTGTGTGTATGTGTACTGTGCAATTTTACATTTTTTGCCTCAGGTTCAAAATAGCTAGTCACAACTCTACACATAAAACATCCCACCTTCTATTGTATGATCCTGATTCCTCCATTTCTTCCTCTAAGTTAATTAATAGTTATCTTTCTACCACTTTTTAGACATTTATCAATGCATCCTTGCATGTTGCAGTGATTTCTTTTTTACATGTACACAGTCCTCAAGTAAATTGCAAGCTAGATGGAGCAGTGGATAGAGCATAGGCCCTAGAGTCAGGAGGACCTGAGTTCAAATCCAGACTCAGATACTTAATAATTACCCAGCTCTGACTCTGAGTATGTCACTTAACCCCATTGCCTTACTAATCCCCCCCCAAAATCCCCCCAAATATTTAAGGGATGCTAGGTAGCACAGTAGATAGAGCACTGGCCTTTGATTCAGGAGGACAGGAGTTTGAATCTAGCCTCAGACACCACTTACTAGCAGTGTGACCTTGGACAAGTCACTTAATTCTGATTGCCCCACACCCAAGGTCATCTCCAGTTGTCCTGATTCATATCTGACCACTGGACCAGATGACACTAGAAGGGAAAGTTAGATTGATGACTTAGCACAGTCACACCTCACTCAAATCCAATTCATGTGCTTGTCATGGCATCAACTGCCTAATATCATGGTCTTCTTCAAAACTGAAGGACAAACATTTCAGTCTAGGCATAGGATTATAGGATTTAGAATGAGGATCTATTATATTCAATCTCCCACTCCTTTTAATTTTTTTTCCAGATGAGGAAATTAAGGTCAAAGAAATTAAGTGACTTGCATAAAGGAATAAATTATAAAGCCATGATTCAAACCTCGGTCTTCTGACTTTAAATTCAATCCTGTTTCCAATACCATCCTCTGCCTATCTCTATGTTAACACACACACACACACACACACACACACACACTTACTTATGAAGCAAGCTAAGACAAAACTTTTATCTCTACCTTCTAAATTATTTTGCCAGCAGTGGGACTTAAATGGTATAACTGTTTGAATGGAAGTGCCACCTTCTCATAGAACATCTGGATAGTGAGATAAGGAGGAGTGGGTTGGGAGGATTGAGGAAGGGAAATGGCAGAGGGAGGGGAAGGAGAAAGAAAAAAGTTCAAACTCAAGAGCACTTGTTATTTCAGTCAGCAAGGGACCAGAATATATTTCAGAGTTAAGTGTATCACTCAGAGCTGGAATAGCTAAGAAAAGCCCAATAACAGAGACTAGAATTTCCAGATACTAGCTTATTTTGGAGAAGAAGAATTTTGCTGGAAATAGATGCTCAACAACAGTAGCTTATGCATTCTGAATTTGAAAATAAATAGAAAAGTCAATAAAACAAGTCACAAGACAATCCTGAGTACAGGGGCTATCAGACAACTAGATCAGATGCTAGAACATAACTTAGTTTTCTTTTCATGTGTGCCAGGCATAAGACTTGTACCAGTCAACCATAGCAGCATCAATGAGGCACTTTGCAGACAACAGAAATACTAGAACAATGATAATGATTTTTTTCCCAGTCTATTTCAGGAAATTAATTTATATTTACTCACTTAAATCTCACTATAATCCTCATAAATATAATTTTCTTCTTCTTTCCCAAATCTTTCTTCAACTATACCAGATCTTCATGATCTCTAGTAAATTTCTGATCATAGTCATTATATATATATATATATATATATAATTTTTTCTTAAAGTTTCATAAATAAAATAATTTTCTCTCTGAGTTGCAATCCCCTAAATAGGGGTGCTCCTACTCCCCTGTTTTAATTCTGAGGACAGTACAAATTAAAAAGTGTGCCTCTAAGTCTAGGGGACTCTAAGACTCTAGGAAAAGAATAGTATTATATTAAAAGTCCTTTATATATATATTTTCAGTATTCTCTGTGAAGTAAAGTAAGAGTGATAAGGAATTAACTTGATGAGCTTATTAACTTTTGAGAGTCTAGACAAAGAAAAGAAATTTCTTTGACAATGTAAGCTCAGGGTTATCACTCTAGCAACCCCAAGTTTGAGGATACTCTGATCCACTTTCTATAAAGAGAGGTAAAGAAGAGTTCCCAGGTGGCACAAGTATTTTGAAGAGAAGATTTCAGAATAGAAAGGGCTAGGAAGTTTTTGAACTGAACACTCTTTATCCTCCACACAGAAATCTGACCCCTGAAACATTGGATTCTGATTAGTGATCATTTCATTTTATTTTGCCTATCCTGAAGTCCATCAAACCATTACCAGGCCATTTCTCCATCATATTACATGTAATCCAACTTTCTCTACTTTATTCATTGCCTAGAAATTTTTCTGATACCTGGGACCCTGGCTTTTGGTGATTTTTCATTTTATAGTGAGCATTTCACCTTGTGTACTAGCCCCTTCTCCTTTGAATACTACCATTCCTAAAAATGTTATGCCAATAATTTGACACTTCTCTCCAGCTACCACTCCTCTCAATCTGTGATTTTCCTGTATTATAATATAAGCTTCTTGAGGGCAGGGACTGTCTTTCACGTCTAAATTTGTATCCCTCAGTACTTTGGTTCCTGGCTCATACTAATCATATAATAAATGTTTTTCAATTATTCAACCTTAAAACTGAAGAACTGGGGTAGCTAGGTGGCGCAGTGGAGAGAGCAGTGTCCCTGAAGTCAGGAGTACCTGAGTTCAAATCTAGCCTCAGACACTTAATAATTACCTAGCTGTGTGGTCTTGGGCAAGCCACTTAACCCCATTGCCTTGCAAAAACTAAAAATAATAATAATAATAATAATAATAATAATAATAATAATAATAATAATTGCCTAGCTGTGTGGCCTTGGGCAAGCCACTTAACCCCATTTGCCTTGCAAAAAATCTAAAATTAAAAAAATTAAAAAACAAACAAACTGAAGAACCATTAGAGAAGTCTAAGTAACAATACAGAGGAACAAATGACCTGGAGTTTGACTTCTGCTGTTACAATGAGTTATTCACAGAGTGCAAAAGTGGCAAAAGGCATTCATTCATTACCTTTTCACTTGCCCAAGTTTATTTCCATTATGGAAGAGTCTAAGCTCTCAAGGTAGAGTTATAAGGCTAAAAAGTCTATTTAGGTCTCTTGGGCTAAGTGATTTTTATCACAATATTTGGGATTCCCCCCTCAGTTCTCTAGGTTTATTCTGCATCTATTGGGAATAATATAATGAGAGTATAAACCACTATCCCTGATTTCCTCCATCCATCTCCCCCAAGTGTAATAAGTGATAACCAGTTTTTATTAAAATATAAGTATTAACATGAAGTTTTTAAAATGTCAAGATATAGTTGAAATAATTGTAACCACTTTTAGGTAATATGGAGTCAGAGCTAAAAATCATTTTACTAAAGGGCAAACTCTGTTAAATAAGTGCCTTGTCATGATCTACTTTAATATACTGAATAGCAAATATATTTTTTGGAACATGGTTTCCTCTATTCAATTTCCTTCAGATCGAAGGGATCTATTTACACATCTATGCAACTGTGTTTACTAATTATATTGTAGCTTTGAATTCTTCCCCTTCCCCCACTCCCTATATTTTGCCATGAAGCTGGCCATTAGTGAATTATTGCTTTGTGTATACAAATTATAAAAATAATGGTCTCATATTTCCATGGCACTAAAATACTTTTCAATTCATAAGCTCCTTTGAGTTCTCCAATAAAGTTAAGAAATAAATAGGGTAAGTTTTCACATGTGTCACATCCATTTGAGAAGATCTGAAAAGCAGTGAGATCTAGAGAGTTGGATGAAGTCATAATTCAGGGGAGCAGTAGATCTGGACCTGGACCTAAGATCTTGACTTATGAACCTGTGTTCCTTTTTGCTACCTTCCATTATGTGTGAGATATGCTTGGAGGTATGTTTGTCCTGGGATCCTAGTCAGGGATGAGAAAAAAAACAAACATTGTCAAACATGGATCATGTGAGTCCAGAGTCATTTGCTAGGTCCTGAGAAACAAAGTTAGATCAAGATCTCAACTCTCAAGAAGCTTACAGTCAATTGAGCCAAATGCAGCTCATGATAATACACACCATGATATGATAAATCCATTGAAAAGTTACAAAATAAGGATTTGTGGTAGGTGGAATGATGAACTGTTTCAACTATTTTGGAGAGCAATCTGGAATTCCACTATTAGGTCTGCTTCCCAAGGTGATCAGAAAAAAGAAAATAACCTATGTATTCTTAAATATTGATAGCAGCTTTCTTTGTGGTGACAAAGAACTGGGAATTGAGGGAATGACCATCATTTGAGGGATGGTTCAAACAAGTTATAATATATGATTGTGTGATTGTGATGGAATATTATTGTGTTGTAAGAAATGATGAGGTGGTTGATTTTTATCAGAAAAAAAACCATAGAAAGCCATGTAAAGTGAGCAGAACCCAAAGAACCTTATGTACAGTAACAGCAATACTGTTCAAAGTACAATTGTGAATGACATTTTTTCTAAGAATTATAGCTACTTGAACCCAAGCCAAAGGATCCATAAAGTACACTGATGTGCACTTTTAGAGAAAGAACTGATAAATAGAAGTATGCATAGAATGGTTTTACATATATAAAGATGTCTGTGGTGGTATGTGTGAGAAATGGTGACCTTTTTAGGGTAGGGTGGGAAGGGTAGGAGGAAGGGAGACACTTAGGAATATGTAGTGGCACAAAAATAAAAATAAATTAAAAACATAAGTTTGGAAAGAATACTTCTTTTCAAATGGGGGCATTAAAGATTTCATGGAAGAAGGGGTTGGACCACATGATCTCTTCGGTTCTTTCTAACCCTAAATCTATGAACGATTATCTAAGAGGAAATATTTCAAGATGGACTTTAATCAGTAGTACTCTTCCTGTAAAGAGAACAAGGGGGATGAGAGAGCATAATTCAATTCAGAGGAGATTATCATACGTTTCCCTCCATGACAGCCCTTTTCAATCCTAAGTAGTGCTCACTTTTCTCCATTTGTAAGTGATCTTTGAAGAATGGCCTCTCACCAGTGAGAACTAAAGGATAAGCCCCCAAACCCAGTATGTAGCCATGAGGAGCTACATCTCTCAATTAAGAAAAGGGTCCTTTTGGCTCTATACATTTCCTGAATCTTTTAGACCCTGAGTGAAATTGAAAGCCATGACAAAGTTTATAAAAGCACTACTCACACCTGTCACCCCATTGAAACTGGAACTAGTTTGTTTCTGGATTTCTTTTTCATTGCAAACACAGTGTGAGCAGATGCCTGTAAGGAAGCTATTACAGAGTAGCCACTTAAAGTGATTAAGTGATTCACTGGAGTCTATCCATGAGCGGAAATTTAAAGAACCTGAAGTCTGCTTTCTACAGGTAAAATTTAAAGTGACAGACACATGTTTAGCTTTTAAAATAATTTATATCATTGGCATACTCTGTGCCCAGAACCTTATTATTCTAGCATCAAGAGAAAGTTGCTGTTATTCTGAATAGCCTATCTTTTAAATATTGGTTTGGCAAGGTTATTTTCCTGGGAGAAAAAAACAAAAGACAGGATCTTTTAATGTCAAGAAACAGATGTTGGTAAAATGAATAAACATCACAAACACTACCCTACATACAAATGGGATTAAGAAAGGATAGAATAAATATTAATTCTTTTTTTTTTTTTTTAGTTTTTGCAAGGCAATGGGGTTATAAGTGGCTTGCCCAAGGCCACACAGCTAGGTAATTATTAAATGTCTGAGCCTGGATTTGAACTCAGGTACTCCTGACTCCAAGGCCAGTGCTCTATCCACTGAACCACCTAGCTGCCCCCGAATAAATATTAATTCTAATTCTGTAGATGAATATTCTTGTATTTTACTTTAATGTGTATCCAAAGGGCTCTAGGTTTCAAACTGGTCACTATACTAGAGACCACTGAAGATTTTTGCAATAGAATACAGACTCAAAAATACCTTATATTTGGAAGTTTGCTCAGAGATCCTCTAGTAAAACCCTTATCTAAGTCACAAATCCCACCTAAAACATTCCCCTAACATTATTTAGTGGGGAACTCACTACAGTTCTAAGCAGTCCATTCCATTTTTGGATGCTCTAATTGTTATGAAATTCCTCTTTATATTTATCTGAAATCTGCCTCTTTATAACTATTAACCACTGATTAACCAATTTCTCTTCTACATGAGAGTGTATCAAATATTCTGGTCGCCCACTTCTGTAAATGTTTCTGTTTGTTGGAGAATAGAATGGCATCCTCCAGATATAGATTCACCAGAGCAGAGAACAATGTTAACATCTTCCTCAGGCTGTATACCATGTCTTTCTCTCTCTCTCTCTTTTTAAAAACAAATTTATTCATTTATTTTTCCAATGATATGTAAAGATAATTTTCAACATTCATATTTGTAAAGTTTTCTTGCTCCCAACTTTCTCTCCCCCTCCCCCTCTCCCTCCCCCTCCTTAGGATAGCAAGTAATTTGATACGTTATAAATGTACAATCATATTATACATATTTCCATATAGTCACACTGTGAAAGAAGAATAAAAACAAAAGGGAAAAATTATGAGAAGGAAAAAACAAAAAAAACAGTTTAAAAAAGTGATCTGCATTCAGATTCCATAGTTGTTTCTCTGGATGTGAATGACATATGGGCTAAGTCTATCTTAGCTGATCATCACACAATGTTTCTGACAATGAGTGGCTGTGCTCACATCACTCAGAATAAGTTTGTGTAAGTCTTTCCAGGTTTTTCTGAAATCAGCCTACTTATCATTTCTTACAGAACAATAATATTCCATTTCATTCACATACCACAACTTTGTCAGCCATTCCCCAGTTAATACCATGTCTTTCTTAATGAATTCTACCAATGTAGGACAGCACCATCTTTGAAATTTATAATCTCAAACAATTATTTAGAATAATAACTGAAATGACTTTTTCAGAATTACATATCCAGTATTTCTCTGAGACTGGATTTGAAACCAGATCTTTCTGGCTCAGAGATTGATTCTTTATCCATGATGGAAAATGGCTGATCTCATTATAGAGCTCCCTGTTTAATGATATTTGTCTTTTCTTCCTTATTAGCATATTTTGTGATTATTTCATTAGAATTATTTGATAAGGGGTGGCTAGCTGGCATAGTGGATAGAGCACTGGCCCTGGAGTCAGGAGTCCCTGAGTTTAAATCTGGACTCAGACACTTTATAATTACCTAGCTGTGTGGCCTTGGGCAAGCCACTTAACCCCGTTGCCTTGCAAAAAAAAAAAAAAAAAAAGAATTATTTGATATGTTCCCATTGTTAATGAAAGAATTTCCTGTTTCTTTTTTTCTGCAGTTAAGGAAAAAATTGTCCCAAAGTTAGGAACAATGATAGACTTTACTCACCATTTTCTTCTTACTCTATCACATAATTGTTAATCTGTTAAAATTTTCTAAAAGTTTTTGACCAGTCAGGTGCATTTAGTTGGTCAGAACCCTTTCTTGTTTTTTCTTTTGGAAGCTGAAATTATCAATATAGCAAATGAACTGCTTTACTTCTTAGAAGACTAAGACTGAAAACTCAATCAGATTTCCTGATAATTAAAGTCCTTTATCACAATAACAGCTTTTTTTTTTTACCCTACTAATTCAGTAATATGCATAGGAAAATTTGTGGGGGGGGTTTTTGGACCAATCAAGTCATCTGTCATATTCTCACTATGGTATCCCCTTTTTTTATATCCTAGCCTGAAGATTTCTCACTACCCTTCCTTTTTAAAAATGTTTTATGAATTTTCTCACAAGAAACTATTTTCTTGATAATATTCTTTTTATGGTCCTCTCTATTTGCCTTGTTCTTTTTAGAATAAAATATATCCCTTCATTGATATCCTCTGATCAGGAATCCTCTCTCACCTAGTCTCAGCGCTCACAATGAGAACATTCTTACCTCTCTATGTTAGTAGATGTGTATGGTACCCATAAAACTGTTTATTTGTATATAGTTAGCTAATAATGATAGCATCTGTTTCTCTTTTTACTTATTTTCTACCATATATTACCAGATATTTCAATTGCCATTCTTTCATTCTAACATTTTTCATGTGTGATTTAAAAATTAATATTGAGACTTTTTAAAATTGTGACTAATTTTTAATTGTGAGGCAAATATTTTCTTTCTTTTCACAATATGAAAATGCTCCTTATTTGATGCATTTCAGCCCTGGATAAAAATTTATTACTCCTAAATTTTAAGATCAAAGTTTTAAGAGTCTGATTTATCATCTAATGTATGAATTGTTCACTGAAAACAGTGATAAAAATACCTCCTGTGTCTTCAAGTTTTTGAGTTTTATAATCTTGGATTTCATAAACTGTAGAGGTTCTAAGTTTCTTCCATCTATATATTTGTTATATATCACCATATGAACTAGAAATTTGTGGTGGTCATCAGATTTGATGAGACTTTGGAGGCTTTCTGTAGCATCCTAGATACATTCTCCAGGAAAGCAGCATACCTCTCAATTGGTCATGTCAGATCAACATATGGCAGCCTCAGCAGAAAGCCTTGGCTCTCACCCGACTGATTCAAATAGCCTGACCTCAAAGATAATGACACACCCACAGAATATCTCTAGTTCTTTTCCTTCCTACTTACCATATTCAAGCATTTTCTGTACCCATCTGCTGATTCCTAATTTCTTTTTCTTCCTCATTATGTTGTTCTACTCCCAGTATTTAGAAAGGTGAATCTCTTGGGGAGATGATTTCCATTACATACTCTTTTAATTGTGACACTCATTAGTGTTATACTTCTTTCTCCTTTCCTGTTTGGATTTTGGGGACATTGAACTGAACAATATTGTTTCAGAGAGATTACATAAGATCATATTCATATTTTTCCTTTGTCTAAACAACAAAATATGAAATGAAAAGTGAAAATATACAAAAAAATTTTCTCTATAGTGTCAAAAATCTTTGAATAGTAGGAAACATCTGGATTGTCTGGATTTTTTTCATTTTTTATCCAGATGTTTGGCATCATAAAAGTTGAATCAATATATCACGGTATACCACACTTCAGATGCTTTGTGAATATAAAAGAAAAGATTCATAAAATAAGGGGAAAATATGAGCATTTCAACTTCTAATTTTGTTCCTTAGAGTTTTTATTTCTTTTTTGTATAATTTCAGTTAGAGATGGAAGGGAGATTCACACACTAGCTAGATCAAATTTCTGGGCTGTTAAAAATCTTAAATATGTACAACAATTTTGATCTCAGTAGTTGTTCCAATTTTGTTTCCCCTATTAATAATCAGGGTTCACTTGAAAGAACTAGGGCCTATCTCATTGTTTAAGAACAATGACTAAGACTGAACATAACTGGGATGAGATGAAATAATTTTTGATCACCATAAAACCTAAAAACACATCATGATATCTAACTTCTCTAGTCCCCAAACAGTAAATCTTGTTAGTCAGTTAAAAACCACAAAACATTTGTTCTTTTTTGAGATCACATATAAACAGCTATGACCAAATTGACTGTGCCTAAAAAATTCAGTAGGTTTGATTTCCCAGGGGTTGTCTTAATGCTATGCTAGGGAAAAACCTGTGATTCCAGTTTACCACAATATCAATGAGCCTTTGTGACCCAAGTCAATGCTATTATATGGAATCACTTTGGTTGAATGGATCCATGAGAACCCATACTATAACCATCATCACAGACTAGTCACTTAACTCCCATGGGTCTCAGTTTATTCATCTGTAAAATGAGGATATTAGATTAGATAGCCCCTCAGGACCCTTATAACTCTATACCTATGATTATGATTACCGTCACCATGATTTTCCTCATCTTTGATGGTACTGCATTCCACAGGTTAACTGATTGTTGTTTCTTTTCTTACCTCTTCCTCAACTATGTTCTCATTCTCTGCACATTCCAAAAGGTATGAATGAGTAAAACAGCATTCATTTAGATCTTACTAACTGTTAAGCACTGTGGAAAGTGGAGATGATACAAATAGAGAAGATACACAATCCTTAAACTCAAGTACTTAATGTTCTAACAGAGGGAGGCAATATTTGAGAATTATAGCAAGCAAAGGCTATTTGGAAAACTTACAATGATGATGAGTGGATATGGAATACAATAAATTGATTTATCATTTCCAGTGGCAATGACAGTATTGGTTTGTTTGTTATCCCACAGCTAGAAAATGGGGGTGGAATACAAAAATGTTTGCAAAGGGGTACTTATTCAGTGGAAAGCCAGAGGGTGGGAAGATGACTGGGGAGTAAAATGAAAAAATGGTTAAAACTGGCCTAGCTATAATGTGTCACATGAGACACTTACCAAAAAGGACAAGCCCCAGGCCAAAAGTTTCAAAGATGAAAGGTTTAAGATCTTTATGATATGGCAACTGGATGGATTGTTCTAGAAAGAAAATACATGAGATGTAAAGAAAGACTTGTCCTGGGCTGGAGGGACATAGAACTCAGCCCAGACATAAAGACTCTAAGACGGAGAAAACAGTAAATTTAAATTTTAGTAATGACCCTTTTCATAAGGACTCTGAGTGAAGAGAGTTGATCTGGGATTTCCTTGCTCAATTTGCCTAGTTACACAAAGGTGTATCTCTTCTTAGAAGGTGAACATGATAATTTCCACCACACTCAGTGGATTAAAGTGATTTTCTAATTAATTTCAATGATGATTTACTTCAGATTTGGATTAGGGCTTTTTCTTTGTGTCACATGTAGAAAAGAGGAATCTTAAGACTAAGGGGTAATTAGGCTCCATTTGCCTAGACAGACCAATAGACAGATTGATAGACACAATTAGATAGAAGGAGAAAGTCAAAGAAAGAGAAGAACAAGTGAGGATGAGAGCTAAGTTCTTGTAGGAAATCAGAGTGCTGAAACTGAGCTTTGATCCCTAAGAAGTACTTTGCAATGATACAACATCATCAGCACTCCTTCCTGAAACCAAAGAATTAGTTTCTCAGCTACAAAGATGGCAGCATTTAGGGAAGTAGAGGAAAGAGAACTTCTGAATCCTTGTTGACTAGGCTCTGAATACTTGAACCCAATTATGGAGAATTAAGGGAAAAATCATGTTTCATTGCATAGGATCTGCGAACTTGTACATGACCTCAAGAAAGAGGAACTACATAATGAAGTTGTGGGAGTTCTAGAATCCTGAATTCCTATAGAAAGAAGAATAACTAACTAAAGAGATCTAGACTTTGAGCTGCCTCTCTAGAGCAATGCTAAATTTAGTAGTTCGGAGTCATTCTAATGAGAGAAGAGGGAGACATTCATATATATTGTTCCTGAAATGGAAAAGTAGCAAAAGGCTTAGCTATGATATGGCAGAGCAAAAGACTTAGACTTTGTGTTCTTTTGCTACTCCAAATTATTTGGATAGTGAATGTTTGATGTGAAGAGCAGGGAGGGGGAAAGGAGATGCCTCTCTAGCGATCACAAGACCATTTTTCCATTTGGGGGGAGTTTAAGTACTTTGGTTAATAACATAAGGCTGGAGTACTAAATGAATCCCTGAAGTGAAAATGAGACTCACTAGAGGCATACCTCTTTAACAACTCCAATTCTATTTCCCTTCTGAGACAAACAGAAACCATAGAGTAGGGCTATGAATCTGGGGGGACTAAATAAGACCCTGGGGAAAAGATGAGATACACTGGAGAACAGATAAATTATATTGACTATAGGCTTCTGGAGTCTTTTGTTTTCCAAGGCAAATGGGGTTAAGTGGCTTGCCCAAGGCCACACAGCTAGGTAATTACTAAGTGTCTGAGGTCGGATTTGAACTCAGGTACTCCTGACTCCAGGGCCGGTGCTCTATCCACTGCACCACCTAGCCGCCCCTTCTGGAGTCTTTTACATATTTTCTGCATTATCTTTGAGGTTTAATAAAGGCTATCTAATATATGTTTGTGGCTTTGAGTGCTTACATAGGAAGTTTACAAAAGGAAAACTTTTTTATTCACAGCTGTAGGAACCGATATATGAGCTATATTTAAGCCATATTCTGATACTATCCAAGGGAAAAGAGAAGAGTAAAATGAATGAAAAAAGTAGTTGTTTTGGGAGGTTAACCTAGGTAAAAACAGAATCAAGGATGCTGGCTCATAGATTATATGAAATTGACAAAATACTTTGTGGAATTTCACCAAAATTGTTCAGGTTGGTTTTGGATATGGTTTTCCCTTGGAAGATAAGTGATTGTAATAATAAACAGAAATTACCAGGTGTAAGGTGCTAAACACTAGAAAGACAAGGGAACATATTAAGATCTTATGGTCTTAAGGAGCTCAATTTAATTAAGGAGTGAAAATATATGTATACCCATATAAAAATATATATGTACATGTTACATATATTTCTTTTTGTATGTCCATGATCATATTTAATTAGCCTGACTTTCCAAGTACAGGAGGAGGAGAAAGAGGAGGAGGAGGAGGAGAAAAGAAAGAAGTACTTGAGTTTGTACTTGACATATAGTTAAGACTTTTACAAATGATCAAGAAATTATTAATACCCTCATGAACCAGAGAAGGCAGATTCTCCTAAGGCTTACTTATCAACTAGAATCATCAATAGTAAAAAGTCATTTCAACTTTCTTTTCAAAACAAGCACAAATTATTTCATTATTCTACATTCCACCAAAAAGACATCACTATTCCTCGGGGTAAGCCATTTCTCTGTGTGGTTGCACACTTCCTAAAGCTCTGCCATTTACAAGCTTTACAAACTGTGATCTTAGAATACCATGACTTCTCTGAGGCTGAATTTCCTTATCTGTAAGATGGGACTAATTTTGTTGCTACTGTTCAGCCCATCTGCGTCCAACTTTTTGTGATCTTTTGGGGGGTTTTCTTGGCAAAAATCTTGGAGTGGTTTCCCATTTCATTCTCCAGCTCATTTTCCGGAAGAGGAAACTGAGGCAAACAGGGTTAAATCACTTGCCCAAGGTAAAACGGTTAGTAAGGTCTGAGATCTTAATTCCAGGCCCAGCACTCTATCACAGTGTCATCTAACTGACCCTAGAAGGCTAATTACACTTGCACTATCTATACACACACATATACACATACACACATACATATACATACATACATACATACTTTATACATGTACATAGATTTTATGTGCTCACATAATAGAGGCATGTATATATTGTGCATATACATTCACAGATCCTTATTTACATATATATATATATATCATTCAGAAAAAATAAGCCAATAAAATCATTTTTTTTGGAAAAACTTTCTGAATTGTGATTTTTATTTGAATTTACCAAATAATTTATCAGCTGCCCACTTCACTTTGCTGGTATCAATATAGCTACAGATATTTTTGTAAAGAATTAAAATTCAAAAGTATTCTCACAGCTTAGAGCATGCAACAAGTTTTTGTTAGGAAAAAAAATGATGATCAAGGATCTGTGAGCCATTGTGTGTTTATCTCTACCCATAGGAGAAAATTGCAGGGTGATGGGATAAGCTAACCATCTATTAAAACAGACCACCACAATAATGATCTGTCATCAGAATGCAAATTAGTAGTAAAAGTACATGGCCTGGTATGTAACAGACAACAGTCCTATGTCAACATCAGAGAAATGGTATATACACATATATATATATATATATATATATATATATATATATATATATATATACACACACACATCTATATATAGATACACACACACACACACACACACACACACACAGAGTCTAAAAGATGTTTCTCCTCCCGCCTTTTTCTTGCAACAGCCTCAGCCCAGTGATTTTCTTTCCTTGTCATCTGCAGTGTGAAGAGTACATGTTTCCAGAAAAAGCCACAGCATAGACAAGGTGGCAAAAAATAGAAAAAAGATCTCTTCTAAGCATATGGGTCACCAGCTTCCAAATCCCAAATTGGAGTAGGTTAAAAAAGGGGCACTCTACCAAGAGGAAATCTCTTTTATTCAGGGATCTCCTTGCAAACTGCCCAGCTAATCTGTGACTGTAGCAGGCAAAGGAGGCGTGGCTATAGATGGCATATGCCCTTGTTTACTACAGAAACAGCCGTTGCCATGCATTGTTGGCTTCCTGAAGTGTTCTCATTCATTATTTCCACTACTTGTTTATTTTGCAGGTTTTGGTGCTCCTCATGGGGATGTGAATATTACATTAATGACTCCTCTTTCCTTATCAGTGCAGGAGAGATCTGTGCTCTGGAGGCCATATCTCCTCCTGGCAACTGAATGTGCAGACAGAAAGCCCTGTAAAAACTGGTAAACACAATATAAGTAAACCAAGAAGGCAGCTTTCTTTTGGGTTTGCGGATGCTTTTTTTTTTCTTCTCAAAAGGTCAATAGAAATCTGTACATGCTTCTTGTGTGGGGGGTTTGGTGGGGTGGGATGCTCAAAAAATTACTGCCTCTGTGCTCTGAAGTAGGTATGGTATTCCTCAGGTCTAAGTAACATGTACATAATTTTCTAAGGTATCATAAACCTCAAAGCAAAGATTTTAAGCCAAGAGAAATTCCTATATCTCTAAATTGATGATTATCTCAGTCATAGCTTAATCATTTCACTCAAAGATACTATATATATGTGAGGGAAAGTATACATGAGTATCCACAGAGACACATTCCTCTTGGAGATAAAACAGTATCTTGGGTTTTCTTAAAAATGGAGGAAAGGCAAGTGAGGCCCAGAGAAGAACACCTATCCTATTGCTAAAATTTATATTCAGTTTTTTTGCCACCTCAGTAAAAGCCAGGCTGTCTATTTTTTTCAGGTGAAACAAAGTAACTTCTCATATTGACAAAGACTCATTGTGAAAAATGAAAAAATCATGTTTTCTCCTGTGGTATATCCTTGCTTCTGGACCTAAACCCACTCTTAGCATCTTTTAATTTCCAGACATCATTTCCTTTATGTGTTTCTGCTAATTCACTTCTCAGGACAGAACTGCTTGAGAAACTCTACTCGGTATAAATCTATGGATTTTTTTAAAGTAGCATTATGGGAAAGAAACCTTTGGTATCATGTATAGCACATCAAAATATAGGTGTATTGAACTTAAGAAAATATATTTAGCCAGCAAGAACTTGAAGATAAAATTACTATACACTCAGTAAGTGTTATTAAATTTTATGAAATGATTACTTTTATGGCTCTAGAATTTTAACCTGTTTTAATGGTTATTTAAATTTACATTCCAAGTCTATCTGTGTTAAGCACTGGGGACTTTATTAGAAAGGATTGGATGCCGGTTTGTTTTCCAGTTCAGGTTGGAAACCTTGAACTGCTCAGAGCGAGTCAGTAAGAATTTTTTTTTTTTGCTTATTAAATAAACTGCTGGCTTGTTTTTTTCTTACCAAAATTTTTTTAAAATTGGACACATTATGATAATGAGCACTCTGTGTACCGTGATAATACTGTGTGAATAGTACTGAGAGCTATTATCACAGTACAGAGTATTCATTCTCATAATGTTTCCTGCAGCTTTTCCCCCTCCTCTTTTGATTTTCTTCTCACCAAAACAAGTCAACAGTGTAGGTAGGTAATGAAAAGATACATATTAGGGAACACAGTGTGAAGGATTAAAATTTTTCCAAATACACTGGAAAAAAAAAAAGTGAGTCTATTTTCAGTCTTTTGGACCTAGCTGCCTCATGAACTGTCCTCAGTCTTAATTTAGTTTACCTGTGACCATGGGTCTTTTGCTGAAAATTGTGGTCTGATGGAGAGAACTGTAAAATGGGAATCAGCAAACCACAAACCCTGATTTTTTGCATGACCTTTGGTAACTTGTTTGATCTCTTTTTCTCTCCAGTTCATAATATGTATACTAGGAAGCTTACCTGCAAAGAGACTCCTGGGGTGTTATGAGTAGTGGACCTATGTTCCCCATGAGCCCTAAGTTGTTTAAAAAAAAGAGTAAGAGAAGGAAGTTCCTGGCAGAATGATTGTGTCCTGCCTCTTAGGTTCTCAACCCTAATTCTACTCTAGGAGTAGAAGTAGGAGTATAGTGCTATAGAGGAACACATTGGAATGTTGGGGTGTAAGAATTCAAAAGCTGTTTCATTGTGCACTGTGGGAAGTGTGCTGAGGCTATTATTCAGATAATTCAAAGTGTGTAGGTTGGGGTGGCGAGGAGACCCACAACCTGCTTTTATTTATTTTTTATTTATTTTCCAACAATTGAAGTAAATTGCTTCAATTTGCTATTTTTCTTCGACCATGTGGCCAACTAATGTTTTCCACCCAACCCTATCCCCTCCACTGGGAGCTTTTATCTGTTCTGACAAGTTAGGGGCCATTTAGAAGAATAGTTGCTTTTTCTATTTTCAGGGGAAAAAATGTTAATGAGCATTTGTAATTACACAAATAGCCACAGGTAGGGCGGTGACAAACATCTTTGGTTGTAAATAGAGAAGATAAATCAGGTCACTATCCTTTAGGATTTGAAAGGGTCAGGAAGGTTAGTGCTGTCATTAGCTGATTTACTGGGTCTCTCAGCTTGAAAGCAATAAGTACTATCAATTTAATTAGATAAAATAATCAAAATCAACTTCCTAAACAGAATTTAGATCCCTTCTCCTGATTTATCTCACCCCTTAAGAACAAAAAAAAAAAGAGAGAGGAGGGTTAAACCAGGCAGCTTTGGTCTGTCTCTGTCATACAGAGAAGTTTTGTTGTTCTCCCTAGTTAAAAATGCTCAGTGCCATGATAACAATACGTCTTTGATACTGGACACTGATATTGATCTGGGTGCATCTGTCTCTCTCTGCAGCTGATAATGACACCACACGTGACTTCCTGTTATTGAAGCCCTTTCAGACATTTCTGGAGCCAGGACTCAGCAGCTCCTATCAGTAGCTCAGGACTCTAGGCTTTTATTGCCTTTCAGTTAATATACCTGGAGCCCTGCTGTGTTGTAAACAACTTGTTTACCTCCTCAGCATAATTTGTCCCTATTTTCATTGGCTCCTGTATTATAAACAGAGCATTAAAAGGGTGGGGGGAGGGGGAGCTAAGCTCATACACTGTCAGGGAGAAAACAACCCTAAGCAAAAGCAGCCAGGGTAGATGAGATTATTTATACCTGTTGTTTTCATTTCCAGCCTGTAGTACCGTATTTGTACAGACTGTTTCAGTTTAGAGAAAAAGAAATACAAATAGCATAAAAAAAAATTCTACTCCAAAACAGCTCTCCCTGCATTAGCATCTATTCTCTTGGCAGAAAAATCCAAACTGGATGGTAAATACACTGCACTCTGCAAGTCAACATCTGGTCGAGCAGATTTTATTTTTGACATTAATTTTCCCCCCTTTACTATAGACATGTAATATGCCTTTTATTAGATAATTGCCCTTAGGGACATCTATGTCATTAATAATTATTACTTTCACCCAGTGTTTTCAAAACATTTCACAAATTTTAATAAGTTTTCAAGGTGCCTTTGAAAGTAAAATCCTTCTCTATGAAGCCATAAATGGAATGGGGTGGGAGGACAGGAAGAATTTATCCATAGCTAAGGAATAACAATATTTAGGCTTGTTAATACATAGTGATTTTTAAAATTTCCTATGTATTTCTGAAGGCATAATGAGCATATTTTTGTTATAATATAACTGAATTTATATGGGGTTGAGAGGAGATGAAGACACTTGGACAGCATCTATATATATAGTCTCATCCACTTTTAAAATTTGAACTTCAGAATCAGAAAGGATCTTAGAAATGATCTAGTTTCATTTTCTTACTTTATAGATGAAGCAAATTAGGTATAGAGACAGAGGCTAAATGGTATGTCCAAAATTACCCAGACAATTATTGATAGAGCTGAGACTAGAACTCAGAACTCCTGATTTCAAGTTATTTCTTTTTTTCATGATCTTTTGCAACTACTCATAGCTAAGATATCAAGTATATAAAATTGTGGAGCTAAAGTTCCCAGAGAAAAGTTTTCTTTCCCATCACTGGATTTATAAATATCAGGAGGCATATTCCCTGAGGGATGAATGGAATGGAGGGGGCAAAGGAAGAATGAGCACATTCCAAAGGGTCTTCCTCATATGAGAAGCCTAACCATAGAGGTGCTGGGAACATTCAGAGAATGGGGTCATACGGTCCAAACTCCTCATATTATAGATGAGAAACCTGAGATCCAGGGATATAAATGGCAGACCTGAGAAATGAATCAGGTCTTCCGATTCTAAATCATTGCTCAGTCCATTAGACTGTCCTGATAGTCCCATTTGATATCCCAGTCAGAAAAAAAAATGATTACTGTTGCCCAATATTAACAAAAACTAT
This sequence comes from Macrotis lagotis, assembly GCF_037893015.1. Lineage (NCBI taxonomy): Eukaryota > Metazoa > Chordata > Mammalia > Peramelemorphia > Peramelidae > Macrotis > Macrotis lagotis. The sequence continues at coordinate 179,478,772 of NC_133663.1, forward strand.
CTTAAAGGAAATGTTAAATACTTGAAAAAAATTTTTTGAAGATTCATTTCTCTAAAATGCACCTGCTATTGTTTAGGAAACATAGTAAAAATGCTTAATTTGTTTGCATTGAATTTTACATTCTTATGAAAATATCATATTTTGACAAAGCAATTAGTGGGGGAAATCATACCCATTTGTAGTGTCCAGAGGATCACAAAACTCTCAACTGTTTATGATTGTGTCAAGGAACAATTTAGATCATTGGATATCAATTAGACATATTATCCTGATTACACTTGAAGGGAAAAAAAGAGGACTGGTTTGAAAATCAAAACACAGGATAATTGTATCAGAGACTACCAGGTATGAATTCACAACCTTTGCCTGTAGAAACGTCTTACAAGATGGGGAAACTGAGTGGAAAAATTAATATGCAAGCTAGCTACCAGAGAAAGTCAGTAACAGAAAGGATTTGGAAAATATAAGATTATAGTAGTCTTTAATTAGAGATTTCAAATTTTAGATTATTTTAACTTGAATTTCAGATTCCCCTCTAGGCAAAGCAATGGTATTTATTGTTCTTAATTATTGGTTTTAGCAATTCTTCTGGGAATGAAGGAAAACATGTGACTGCACAAAGAACTAGGGGAGATAATATGCTTTCTCCAGGATGCCAGTTGTGTTTACTCAATGATTGTTTGTATCCCCCTTTTTTTTTTGCCTTGGAGATCTTAGGAGCAGAGGTTTCCCCACTTCATTTCTGCTTCTTCTGCTTAATGAAACCAGAATTCCATTTGTAATGAGAGATGTTTTTGTTTTTGTTTTTGAGATTAAGAGGATTCCAAATTGTGTTAGGGATATTTCTGATTATTTAAGAGCCTCCAAAATCCAGGATGGAATTTAGGCTTCAAAATATATTTTGGTCCATTGCTTTTGAGTTTGTTTTCTTCTTTTAATGGACTTTCCTCTGTCAATGAAAACCTTACCAAAGGTTTACCACAAAGGATCATTTTTTTAAGGGGAGGAGTGACCTCAAATGATAAAATGACTGTGAGTTTTAAGTATTAATTATTCTTTCTGTCTGGGTTTTCCCTAATGTGTTTTAAAATGATATTTTGCTTCTTATTTTTGTTTGTATTTTAAAAGTAAAATTTAGTTAATTTTTCAAATTAAAGTATAGTTTCAGTATAATTTAATAAGTAAAATATCTAATATGACTGAGTACTCAATAAATGTTCACCTTAAAAAGTAAAATCTTCCAAATATACAATCATGTAAGCATTAATAAGTTATATCTAAAAGAACAATGCTGGAATGTTCTAGTTCTGAGTGTGTGTTGCAGTGTTTAATAGGGCTAATGCTCCTTTACAGACTATTACTATGCACCATTCAAATGGGGTTAAAAAAGGACACCAAGATCATGAAAAAAATAAGGAGATTTTGGAGGTCTTTGGCTTAAAAACAGACAGAAGAAAGGCTGAGGAAACAGGGTGGAATTAGATAGTTAAAAGTGAAGAGACTGGGGAGTCAGGCCACTAGAAAAAGATGTCAGAAGAAAGAAAGAAAGATGAGAGACAAGCCTAGAGGCAACCTAGGATATCATTGGTGATAAAGATAAAAGTCTCAGCTCAGAGGAGCTGAACAATGTGTGTTTAAGGAAAAATTCATCAGGAAATTTCTTTGAGCAAAATGCAAGGGACAAAGGCTAAGGAAGGTTGAGATGACATCAAGAAAAACCAACTTTGACCTACAGATAAGTAAATGACCTGAGGTTCAGAGAGAAAAGGACCTGAACTTATTGCCTATGTGACTTTCTTTCTGTGCCTCAGTTTTCTCATCTCTGAGATGAGGGGATTGGGTGACAAATCTCTAAGATCACTTCCAACCATTTAGAATCATCATTCTATTAGCGTAAAATCTTTGACCAGAGTTCCCCGGTATATAGGGAACTTAAAGAGAGTGCTTTAAAACTGTCCATGATTATTGAATAAGCTGGAACTGTGTGCCTATAAGTTACTTTATTTGTTTATAACTTGTATTTCCTTCCAATGTAGTCAAAGTAGTTATGTATTTGAGTATATTACAACATATGTAATACAGTAAGTTTAATGGGGAGGGGTATAATTTGATAAGAGAATGATGAAAAGGCCAGGAATGTCAAGGATGTCATCTTTAGAGGAGAAATCCTTACATCTTGGTTAAAATTAATAGTTAATTTGTTGAAATAGGTACTTCCAAGAAAACTTACCATTTACTATAGGGAATTTTCCACTGATGCTATCTTGTGTCACCATGACCTAAGGGCAGAAGGAATATATGTTCCTTCCTGATTATCCATCTCTCAAAGACTTCCTTTATATCAGTCTGGTACTCATCATGTGGCATCAGTCTAAAATAGGACAAAAAAGGAACCAAAAAAAAAATAAAGCAACTAGAAAGGTTTGGTACAATAATGCTGTGAAATCTTAGAATCTCAGCTAGCCCAGTCTTCATATTTTGCTGATGAGAAAAATGAAGCCTATATTTATCAACTTTATACTTAAACTACTTCTACATAAACAGGATATGTAACTTCCCATAATGCTATAGGAGCATGTTTAGTTTCAAGAGTAGTTGGTCACCCTGGGACTGTCTTCACTTCCTTAGCCCTGAAGGAAAATTCAAAATTTCAAGTGTGAGCCAAAAACCACTGGGAAAATAGTTACCCACTGGAATAGTGTAACAAACCTCTATTCATAGTTCCAATAGTCTTCCAAAGTTTTACATGAATTTCTCCTGCTGTTATCTAAACTAACCACCCCAGTGTCTTTTACTTAATAATGATAGATGGACAGACCAATAGATAGATAGATAGATAGATAGATAGATAGATAGATAGATAGATAGAGACAGACAGATAAATCTATAGGCATAAATCTATGGACTTAGACTGATTGATCTATTTATCTATCTAATTTCTTATGCTGTCAGACTTTGATAATGCCCCATCCCTGTTAATCTCAAAGCCAATAAATTCTAATGCTATTTCTGTTTTCAGCTTATATTGTTATTTTGCATAGAGTTGTGAACTGTTAATGCTGGAATAATAATACTTCAGGTCATAATGCTTGTCATAAACCCAACTCAATGCAATTAAAATCTGTTAAGATACTATTGTGTTAAATGTTAGTAAAAGTATCTAATTTAAATAAGAGAGAGCTAGAGTCTAGAAGGTTATATAACACATGAGCAGATAGATCTAAAACAAAATTATGTATGATAATAATTAATAACTCTCATTTACATAGTGTTGTAGGACTTAAAAGAATTTTTCATGTGGATATCATTTATTTTGAGAGCAAATCATTGGGACAGTAGTATATATCAGACAGTAACCAAAACTTGTTATTAACACATATAGCTTGTCTCTTCTAGGTCTACTCCAAACAAGATTTCTCACTTCAATTGTCCAAGGTGCTATGGAACACTCAATGTAGTAGATACATCAGATATTATCTACATTTTACATATAAGGAAATAAAAGATAAGAGATACTAAATTACCTTTCAGTGTCACACAGTTAAGTATCAGAAGCACAATTCAAATCACTCAGTCCATCAATCGGCTGTGCTATGTAGCTACATTGTCTCTATTTGGAGGGACCATAAGTATCTACTTTAACACTCCTTACTTTACTGGTGAAGAATTTGAGGCCTAGAGAGGTGAAATAATTTGTCCAGGCACAAAACTAGTTCCTTTAAGATCTAGAATTCAGACCCCCTGATTTAATCTGATGTTCTCCACATCATTAAAAAAACTTAAAAATATTTCAATGGAAAGTATAAGGCAAATTTTAAGGGACTACTTAAAAAGGTAATCCCATCAATTTTTCTTTTTTTTTTCTTCATATGACAATAGTCTTAGCTGAAGATGATGTGACTGAGGTATTGTTTACTATTGATAGTTGTATTTGCATTTGCAATATGAATGGTCTCATCTATTAGAATTACCTCATTCATACCACTTTTACATGTTCTTCTGGAACAGTGAGATAAAGAAGAATCTTGAGCTAAAACAAATTTTATAAATAAAGGAAATAATTAGATATCAAAATGAGTGTGGAGAAGAACAGTGATTATGTATTGGTTTGTTTGGTTTTTTGTTTTTGTTTTTCTTACTCAAAATAGGTTTCATTGTATTCTTTTGAATATAGCAGACAATGATAATATACAGGAATTCTAGAATTTAATAGGAAAAAATGTTATGCAGCAATTTAAGAATTCATCTGTCATTTCTTTATTTAAGACATACCTAAATTAAAAGTGCAGAACTAGAAGGTATTTTTGCAATTAGGCAGAAAAAAAACATCTTCTCATAGTGTGAATTGGATTCTTTATATGCTCCATTTAAATAATGTTTCACCAAATCAAAAATGTTGCCAGGGTTTCCCCTACCACATAATTATCAGATCAGAGCTAAGCCTCCAACAATTACCCTTAAGCACTTAAAACCTTTTACAAAAATCTCTTTAACTTTTATTTTTCTTCATTGTCTTTTTAAAAATTCCTTTTGTATAATATTGATATATCATTCAGGATTAGCAAGTTTCATGATTTTCTTACTTTGTTCATTTTTTAAAAAATGTGTGCAAGGTATGTTCAGCAGGTGATGAAAAGATGGTTTATTTATGTTGACTATAGCTTCCAGGAAGAAATACCTGTTTACAGTGTTAGTGTTGAATTGAATTTTCTTTTACGCAGGCCTCCCCTAACCTGATCAGATTGAGCTAAAAGAGTTGCTTCTGATATAGTTGGATATCAAATCCTCTGGTCAAATCATTGAGGCAGGAGCAGATTTTAGTATTAATATGTTTCTTCTAGGTCTGCTCCAAACAAGATTTCCCACTTCAATTGTTCAGAGCACTATGTAACACTCAAAAGATTTTCCTGTTACTTCATTCAGGTGCAGTCAGTGGTTAACCATTGAGACTCCTTCATCTTAAAGATTTGGCCAGAAATGGGAACATTTTTTATAGAGAGGTCAACTCAACTCTTACTAGATTGCACAATGAATAGAGTACTAGATTTGTTTTCAGGAAATTGAAATCAAATCCTGCCTCAGCTGCTTACCAGTTATGTGACTCTGCACAAGTCACTTAGATTGCCTTACTTTCCTCAACAGAAAAATGGGGTTAATATAATAACTCCTGCCTCTCAGGTTGTTGTGAGGTAATACAAATATCATACTTTGCAAATCTTAAATAGATCTAAAAATACTGACTATTGTTGCTGGCCTTAGACCACAGTATGGTCTGGAGGCTATGATCTGGTTCTGCCTCCATTCCCTTTTTGCTTCACTGATAGAAGTAATTTTAATTGAAAAATTTTATAAATTGAAGAGAGTTTAAAATAGGATGCTTCATTTTACACAGGAAAAGGGAATTGGAGTTTAGAGATATAAGATGATTTGCCTAAAGTTTCATAACCAATTTGTTAGAATGAGAGCCCAGGGCCACTGAAATTGTGTATAATACACTTCCAATTAAATGAAAGTCTTTGGCTTTTTGATAGATCACTATGTAACACCAATACTCTAAGGAAAGATAGCATTCTGCATCACTCCTTCAGGGAATTACCTGGGAGAAAAATTCCCTTATCATTGAAGATATCATTTGCTCTGTAGTTGCATGGACCAATGACTTGCCCAAGGTAACACAGTCCATAGGTGCAAATGTTAGGACTTAAACTTTGTCTTTTTGACTCTGAGGTCAGCTCATTATTCATTATGCCTCTTATGTCCTCATATATTCAAACTTCATCTTCACACCAGAGGTAAGGAAACATCCTAGATTAGATTATTAAAATCCCTCATCTCAGATTAAGGAAGAAAAGGGGGGGCAGAATGAAACATTTATGTATTTCTCCAGATTTTTGACATAGTTTAATAGCAGCATATCTAAATATCACAGTGACAAAAATATGAACTCATCTACATTACATATTGGGCTTAATATCTCTGAACCTGTCATGCCTCATCTATAAAATTAACTAGATGTCCTTTAAATTCCCTCTCAATTCTTAATTTCAGATTCTATGAATTTTGGGAAAGTATGACTAGACTGGTGCTTTTCAGTCATGTCCATCTCATCATGATCCCATTTGGGGTTGTCTTGGGAAAGATGCAGGAGTAGTTTGCCATTTCATCCTCCAGTTCATTTTATGGATGAGGAAACCGAGGCAAGCAGGATTAAGTGACTTGTCCAGGATCATATAATTAGTAGGTGTATAAGGCCAGATTTGAACAGAGGAATATATCTTCCTGACTTCAGGCCTAGCACTCAATTCACTGCTTTTCATAGCTGGCTGCCCCATGACTAGACTATTTTAAGTTAATTTTTTTTGGTTAAAATTTTTAATATGCAAAAGTATGTTTCCTTTTTGAAGGGGAAATTTTTTTTGGGGGGCGGGGAGAGGATTGTGGGCCATATCAACCTAATGGACAAACCACAATTTGAAAAGGAATCAATCCATGTACAAGAATTAACTGTCAAACTATAAAAAAGTGAAGCAGATCTCTAAGATGACAATCTTCAAAACAAAGTTTCACCTCAATCTTTTCTCTATTACCCTCCTCCCTAAAGGCTCCAATTGTTCTAAGTAAGAAGGTTATGGGACTTAAAGTCTCATTTATCTAGATATTTTCCTTAGATTTCCATTTCATTCTGCACACACTGAACTGTTTGAGTGGAAAAGATGCAGGATTTGAGATGAGGGGACTTGATTAGTATCTTGCTCTGACTCTTGTTACTTCTGTGACTGTTGACAAGTCATTTCAACTCTCTGGGTCTCAATTTTCCTGTCTATGCACTTATTGGACTAGATTTATCCCTAAGGAATGCTAACATTTTATTCTTCAGTATTTCCCTGGTTCTATGGCTTTGCTAGTGTGAGTCTTCCCTTTAGTGAATACAGATTGCAACTCATCCACACCATCTCATTTTTGTGCTATTATTGTCCATCTCTTTCAATAAATTCTTCACAGAGAATTCATCCAATGTCTTGGAGTGTATCTTCTGTCCTTCAAAGTATTTAGTGGATATAACACAAGAAATCTTACCTCTAATTTTCTCTGACTTTTGCCAGAAGATTAGTTCATCTCTTTTTTTAGGCATGTGTGCCTTTGTTCTCTGTATGTACAAAGTTTCATGTCTATTATGTGAAAATCTATTTAGAACCACTGCACATCTCTAGTGACCTCCGTATAACTGTTACCTGTAATTCAGATCCAGGTATATTTTAGGAAGGTCCCTCATTATGTGAAACAGTTTATCAAAGGATTTTTTCCAGACTTTTTTCATCTGACTTAAAAAAAAACGAACCAAAAACAAATAAACCATGGATTGTAACATGCTTAGGGAAATTCTTCTTCAATTATCATTGATGTATAGTAAATGGTGAATGGTGTGACAAAATGAAAAAGAAAATGTTACCTCTTCACAACCTAGAAGAGAAAGATCAAGACATATCTTTAACAAATTGGAAAGATTCTCCTGTAAGGATATGCAAGACCCTCCCTCATTCTCTCTGCTCAGCTGGTTATTATCCCTTATTACACATTCACCATTAAAATATAAAGGTAATCTGGAGTCCCAAAGATTTGTGTAAGCTATTCATTTAAAATAAAATAATTCATTCAGCAGCTTCATCATATTTATCTAATATAATTTCCATTTCCATTTCTCATGTGGGGCCTGCTGCATTTGGAATCCTGTATTATTTCCAAATATAGAACAGACTCCCATTTACCTCCTGATGCTTGGAATGTCTGGCTGCCTACACACCTGAACATCATCTGCATTCACCCACTCCTTAGTAATTTCAAGTAATTCCTAAACATTTTATTGTATGGGGTCACTATAAATCCCAGAAACTGTAAAGGAGTTGTTTATGTTTTTTTTCTCTATTCAGCTTCCTGATACTTGTAAAGGACACTATATCAATCAATAAAATAATTAACTGGACACAGTGAAACCATTTGTTTCTCAAAGTTTGTTTCTCAAACCTATATTATTGCAAAGGCAAAAAAAAAAGCCACTAGCCTCCTACAGTTATTTCTACATGATTGCAAAAGTGCAATGTGGGCTAAAAGTTACTCTTCTTCCCTAAAGTACATTTACCAGAGAACACAGATTGCACCATTTTGGTTGCTCATATTGATACCTCCTCAGCAGGAGTTGTTTTTCTTAGCAAGGAAGTTTGCAACATCAAAACTGCCCTTTCTAACTATGCTACAAGCAAGTAAAAGAGGAGGCAAGAAAACAGCTCTTCAAGAAATTTTCCACCAGGAACAACTAACCAGCCCAGAATGAGGCAGGTCTGCAGCTATTATGGATTATTATTAATGCATTTAAATCTAGACTCATTTGTTCATCATTCAGAGTTCTTCATAAAGTTCAAATGTAGCATTTTTGTTTATATTGTATTTGAGTGCATTTCTGTCTTTTTCTTCTGTACTTGAAGTTTCAGCAGGACTAGGACCATACCATGTCTAATCTTTTTGTTTTCCTCAGCATTTAGCATGGTGGTGCCCTTAACCATTGATACAGTGTCTTTCACAGTGTAAACCTTTATTAAATGTTTGCTAAATGAGTGAGTATATTTTTGAGTAATATTTATGTACATGTTTGATATGCAGAAATGAAATACAGCACAGGAAAGTATAAATAACCCTAGACTTAAGGAAGGGGGAGAGAACAAACATTTATTAAACATTTAGTCCTCTTAATTTTAGTATCTTCTCTTTAAAAATTGTTTTCTATATTTCCTATAGTTTTCTAAATATCTATTAGTTTGCTCTCTGCTTCATCTCAGATTATGAATTCTTTCAAGGCTGGGATTTAACTTTGTTTTGTATCCACAGTACTTAAATAGGGTGTGGCAAATAGTAGGCACTTAATGTTTTTTAACTGATTATGCTAAGTGATTTAATATATTATTCTTCAGGGGTATATGGGTGACACAGTAGATAGAGTGCCAGGCCTGGAGTCTAGAAGACTCAACTTCCTGAGTTCAGATCCAGCTTTTGACCCTTACTAGCTGTGTGATCCTGGACAAGTCTCTTTACATTGTTTTCCTAAGTTTTCTCATCAGTAAAGTGAATCAGAGGAGGAAATCATAAACAACTTCAATATCTCTGCCAAGAAAACCCCAAATGAGATCATGAGGAACCATACATGATTGAAAATGGCTAAATAATAGCAACAATATTATCTCATTTGATCTAGACTATCTTGGGAGTAAGTGCTTTATTTTAGTCTCCATGTGCAATATTGAGGAAACTAGGGCAGAATGAGGTTAAGTGACTTCATACATAAAGTTAGGAAATATCTGAGGCTGAATTTGAACTCAGGTCTCTTGACTCCGGATCCAGCAAAGGGGAAGAGATCTAACACATCCACTATATTAGACTTTATGCTAAGCAATTTGAAAGTAGTTGATTCATCATCCTAAGATTTGAGCTCCAGTCCAGTCTCTTCCACTTAATAAGTATGTTGGCAAAGGAAATCACAGCTTCCTTGTGTGTTTTTTTAAATTCATCTATAAAAATGCTCATAATGACTGATCAAATTGTACTACAAGCTTGTTGTGAGAATGATCCTTTGTAAATTGTAACGCTGTACAAATGTGAGCTACTATCAATGTATGGGGAATATGGCATAATAAGGCATTCAACAAATGTTTTTTAAGTGCCTACTATATAGTGTATTGTTAAACACTTGACACAGATGCAAAGAAAAAACTGAAGCAGTACTGGTCATTAAAGAGTTTAGGACCTGTTTTGGATTACTTGAAATTTGGTGCTATTGAGGATTTTTGTTGTTGTGGTTGTTGTTGTTCAGTCGTTTCAGTGACCTTCATGATCTCATTTTTGGTTTTTTTTTCAAAGACACTGTACGTGTTTTCCAAGATCATTTTTTAAATGAGGAACTGAGACAACTAGGGTCACAGAGCTAGCAGAGATCTGAGGCTGGATTAGAAGTCTTCAATAAGAGTCTTCCTGATTCCGAGACTAGTATTCTATCTGATGGACCCTTGGTGATAAGCCAACCCTAAATACTGATAAACTCTAATACTCCTATCTGGATTCCCATCAGTTCTCAGGAGTTCATTCATCATCTTTATATATCTGGACCTATGGAAATATGGAAAACACACATATCTTACTCTGAGCTCAAAGGAGCCAGGGTCAAATCCTGCCTCTGACACATATTACCTGTGTGACGTCAGACAAGTTACAACCTCCCTTAGGCAAGCAAATTAGGAGACTGTTGCAACAGTTCAGGTGAGAGGCTGAATGGCAGAGGTAGCCATGTGAGTGGAGAGAAGGTGATGTGCTCAAGAGCTGTGGAGATGGAAAAGAAATTTGGCAACTGATTAGATATGTGTGTTGAGTGCCAGTCAAGAATGTCTCTGCAGTTGCAAATGTGGGTGAAAACAAAGATGATGATGACTTTGACTGCAACAGGAAGGTTTGAAAAGGATGTTTGTGGGGAAAGAATTTATTTTGTTTTGGACATGTTAAGTTGCAGTTGCCTAGAGGATAATCAGTGTGAAATGTCCAACAGGCAACAAGTAACACAAGACAGATAGGATTTAAATCCAAACTTTACTGTATCAGTAAAAGCTACTTTCTAACCATGACACCATGATATGTCTTGATCTTTTTATCTATCCATGCATCCATCCATTCATCTATCTATCTATCTAATCTTTCAAATTATGTACATTTATACAAATGACATGCATAAATATATATGTATATGTATTTATGTTCATGGGACAACTATATGGTACAGTGGATAAAGTGATGGGTCTAGAATCAAGAAGGTTCATCTTCTTAAGTTCAAATCTGACCTCAGACATTTAGTAGCTGGATGACTATGGGAAAGTCACTTAACCCTGTTTGCTTCCATTTTCTCATCTGTAAAATGAGTTGGAGAGGGGCAGCTAGGGGGCACAGTAGCTAGAACACCAACCCTGAGTTCAAATTCAGTCTCAGACACTTAATAATTACCCAGCTGTGTGACCTTGAACAAGTCACTTAACCACATTGCTCTGCAAAAATCTAAAAAAAAATGAGCTGGATAAAGAAATGACAAACTACTCTAATATCTTTGCTGAGAAAACTCCAAATGGGATCACCAATAGTAAAACAAAAGTAAAATGACTCAAAAACAGCAAAATGTGTATATATGTATATCTATTCACATACATGGAAAGAGAATTCTAAAATTTATTCAATCTCCATATCTCATCCTTTTTCCTCAATGACAATTTGATATGGTGATTGGGCATTTACACTAAAATTATAATGTGTAGCACTATCAACAAAATTCAACAAACAGCATTAAATACCTACTATATCCAATCCTAGAATACCAAAAATGAAAAATGTATTATTTTTTTCAAGATCTTTCTCATATTCTGATTGTCCATTTTGGATCTCCCCTACTGAACTATATTCATTAGTTCAATGTTTCTGAAGATTTGTTGTGGTTTGGTGCTCTTCACTTTCACATCTTTCTGCTGATGTTTTCTTCTCTAACTAGAAACATGCTCACTTCTGTGCTATTCTAAAATCAAACCTATTCTGGAAACTGTCAGTCATGGCAGCTAACATTCATAGTTATTTCTCCTTTCCATTCACTGCTGAATTTCTAGGAAAGGGAATCTACACTTGCTGTTCCTATTTCATAATTATCCTCAATCCTAATGCCAACCTTAACTTTACCAAGGTCACTCATGAAATGCTGACTGACTAATATAATGACTCTTTCTGAATCTTGTCATCTTTTGATTTTTCTCTGGCATTTAGCATTTTTAATATACTTGATTTTCTTCATGACCTCTGCTTACTATAAAACATTCTTTTTTTGGTTGTCATGCCTTGATGCTCAGTTTCTTGATAGTCTTCTCCACTTAATTTTCTTTCTCCCCTTCCCTAAGCGCCTGTATCTCTAAGGCTCTGCCCTCATACTCCTTCTTTCCTTGGCAGCCTCTTAACTCCATGGCTTCAACTACCCCATATGTGCAGATGGCTCCCAAGACTATATATCCAACAGTCACTCTTCTAGGATTCAAAACCACATTCCCCACTGCCTGCTAACTATATCCACCCAGATGTCACCTTGGTAGCTTTAACTCAACATCTCTAAGACTATGTTCATCATCATCCTACATAAACCTGTCTCTCCTCTCATTTTTCCCATTTCTATGAATCCCTATGGTTATATTTAACAATTTCCCATTTTACCCTTCAAAACCTTTATGTTGTTTTTTGTTGTTTCAATTATTTCAATTATTCCAATTCTTGATCCCATTTGGGGGATTCTTGGCAAAGCTAATGGAATGATTTCCCATTTCCTTCTCCAGCTTATTTTATAGATGAGGGACTGAGGCAAACGAGTTTAAGTGACTTGCCCAGGGTCATACAGCTAGTAAATGTCTGAGGTGAGATTTGAATTCAGGTCCTCCTGATTCCAGGCAGATTTCAGGTATGTGCCACATAGCTCCCATTTAATGAGCATTTCCTTAAGGTTCTATTTTGTATCAGATACTATATTAAATGCTGGGTGAAACAGACCTTGTCCATAAGGAGTTTATATTTTAGATCTATATGAATACATGTAAAATGGATCACAGGTGATTTTGAGGAGGACAGTAGCATCTGGGACCTACAACAGGTTTCTCTAGCAGTTGTTGTTTGAACTGAATCTTAAAGGAAGTTAGCAATTCTAAAAGGAGGTAAAGAGGAATGCTTTCCAGTCATGGTCATGTATAAGAAAGGCACATGGCAAAAAGCAGAGTGTCTTATTTATAAGACTAAGAAATTCATGCTGATTGAACAATATCACCTATGAAGAGAATTAATGTTCAGTACTTACAGCTGTGAAAGAGGACCATGATTTTAGGAAGGTGATGCCATGACTTGCAAATGAGTTGGAATGAAGTAAGGGACGGCTGTGCAAAGACACCAGCCTCACTTTCTCTCTTGTGTTCAGTGACAAGATGGTAGGATGACTGGAGATGACCCTGAATGCAGTGGGAGAATCGGTCTTTTTATCTCAGTTTAACTGAGGCAATGCCAATTCATTGATTAAGACTAGGTAAGAAATGAGCCAAAGAATGGCCTTTTTTGCTTAAGTTAAAAATAATCAGTTTGGAAGAGGAAGATCTTCAGGCAAAAACAGAAACAATTGCTTTTACATTCATTCTGAGCAATCTGGGCCCAAATAATCAACAGTAGTTTGTATTTAAGTCAAAGTCCTTAAGAAAGAAATCTAGTCCATAAACCTCAAGGTAAGGTGAAGATTTTTTTTTTTACTTTGATAACATTATGAAGGTCTTTAAGTGCTAAGCAATGTCTATGCTAAGACATTACTGTGCTAAGCCCTGGAGATTCAAAAAGAGGTAAAAGATCATCCCTACCCTCAATGTGACCTAATGGAGCTCATATTAAATCCAATAGACCCTGGAGTTGGGCATTTTTAACCCATTTATCCTCTCCCACTAACTCTGTTTTTATCCTAATTCAGACTTGCATCTGTTCTTATCTGGATTGTTCTAGTGGTTTATGAACTGGTCCCTTCTTGAAGTTGCCCTTTCTATAATCCATACAGTCAAAAATAGCATTCTTTTTTCTTTTTAGTGTTTTTTTTTTACAAGGCAATGGGGTTAAGTGGCTTGCCCAAGGCCACACAGCTAGGTAATTATTAAGTGTCTGAGGCTAAATTTGAACTCAGGCACTCCTGATTCCAGGGCCAGTGCTCTATCCATCTAGCTGGCCCCAAAATAGCATTCTTAATGGATGAATAATCTATCATTTTTGTAAGATCTTTACCTTCAGTGTCTCTCCGTTGTGGGTAGGACCAATACATAACTGTCATTTAAGGTCTTCTATAAGCAGACTTCAGCTTTCCTTTCAAGTCTTATTTCAGGTTACCCCTATCAGGCACTCCACATTTTAGTCCAACTGGATCCTGCCTTTGCATAGTCAGGAAATGTGCTGGCATTCTTCATAAACACCTTCCATATTATTACCTCTTGAAATTCTTGCTTTCCATCAAAGCTAAACCTAGTACTTTTCTCAGGAAACCTTTTTTTATACTTTCTCTCAAACCTGTAGATCAAAGTGATACCTCTGTCTTCAGACTTCTTGGTTAGAGCATTAAATGCAGATATGTAAAGTACCAGGTTTAAGTTCTGCCTTAGAAATTTGTTAGGTAGTGGGCAAATCAGTTAATCTCTCTGAACCTTAGTATCTTCATCCAGGCAAGAGGAAATAAAAATGATAATGTTGTTGAGTTGAATAAACAGATGTTGCATATTATTAATGCATATAAACCATTTTGTTTATTTTAAAAGTGTTATATTAAATTTGGATGTTGTTGTTATATTATTTATCTTGGTCCTTCTTTTGGCTCTTATTTCAATCTGCCTTGAGGCAAAATTCATGAATTTGCCTTATTAGAATGTCATTTGGGACAAAGATTTTGTCACTTCTCACCCTAGTTTGCTTATTACGAGTATATGCCTTAAATATTACCAAAATGTTTCCTGAATTTAATTGATTTGAATAGAATCATTGGGAAGAAAGAAATGTTAAACAGAAAATTAATTGTAGGACTAAATTAGAGACCAGAATCAACTTCCCAATTTGACCTAATAACTGGAATAATCTAGTCATCACATAGGTTTGATTCAGAAAAGATGATTGGAGGTGAATTTGATCACTGATCTTCAACTTTCCTTCAATCCTATACAAAGTTAAGTCGCTTGGAGTAGATTGTTTGTCAGCATCAAAGCTATTCATGAGTGTGAAACATGGGGATAAAAATAGCAGACAGAAGTGGCCACTGAAAAACTCTGATAAGGGGGGGTGGGGGAGGGGGAAAGGCAAATGACATACTAAAATTCAATCTGAAAGGGTGTGGCACAGTTCTTCATCTCTAAGAAAGAACGACTCTAGAATTGCACATAAACAGTGCAAGAGAATAGTTCTGCTAGTCAAAGGACAGAGGATCTGTGCACTTATTGAAATGATGACAGGTTCACATTGGTCCTTTCAATCCACCTGTAGCATCATCTTGGACTAAAGTTTATCTGCATATCCACTAATGCCCACATGTACACAAATGTTGTGTACATCATGCCCACATACCACAACCCTATAATACTGAAGTTAATCTTCAGTTCATCTTGAGAAAATATTAGCCAACAATTGGTTTCCCGATTATTCGCTTAAAAGCCAAGGCAGTTAAAAAACAACAGCCACTCTAAAGATAGAGATCGCAGTGAACAGGGTGGGGAAAGTGCCTAAACATAATGAATCAATGATTAACAATGGGAAATTGCAAAGTAGATGTATAAAGGTCAAATTTCATCTTGCATACAGTAAAGGGAAACTTAAGAGTTATAATTCTATACAGCCTGCCCTCCACACTATTGATTTTTCCTATCCTTACACATTAAAAAGGAAGGTAGAAAGAGGGAAAGACTTCAACTGGTATTTTTCTTTTTAATCTTTGGTCTGAACTAAATCCATAAGGACCAATTCTTTTTGAAGTCTAGGTGAGCATCTGGTACTTTCATGGCATTAACAAAGGTAAAGTTATAACTACATTGCTAGCTTTGTGACTTGGAAAAGAGTGGTCATTTGAACTGATCAAAACCATTTTCTCTGAGAAAGAAAGAGAGAAGTACAACAATGGGTCTATTTGAATGGTACATTGAACACATACACTGAAGAGAGAACTCCAGGGAGAACCCCTTGATCTTTGGCCTAGATCTATAATATCATGCCAGCTAATGGGATAGAAGCCTCTTTCTAACTTTTCTTAAAGAAATTGACAATATCCTACAAAAAAATATCATCCCCAAACATCTGAAATTCTGAAGTTCAAATTATAAAAGTAGTCTGATTTTTATTTTTTCTACATCTGTAACGAAGGATAATAGCCATGCAAAAATATGTCATATTGATAATCAGACAATGAAAAAGGGACAAGAGTGTAATTATTCCCTCTTTTAAATGTGAATTTCAGATTTTTGCAAGCTGACTGGAAATATATTTTTATTTTTTATTTTTTGGAAATAGATTTTTAAAAACAACCCCCCAAACTGTAAACCCTTGAAAGCCAGACTAAATAATTTTATTTTTATTTAGTTGACAATAGGAAGCCATTAAATGATTTTGAGTAAAGGGATGACATGACCACATCTATAAATGCACTTGACTTTTCTCGTGATATTTATTTATTGTTATTGTTCATTTGCGTCTGGTTGTTCATGATCCCATTTGAGATTTCCTTGGCAAAGATGCTGGAATGGTTTGCCATTATCTTCTCCAGTTCATTTTAAGATAAGGAAACTTGTTAAAAACAAGGTTAAGAGACTTGTCCAGAGTGACACAACCAGTAAGTATCTGAAATTGCATTTGAACTCAGAAAGATGCATTTTCCTGAATCCAGGACTGGAATGCTATCCACTGTACTACCTAGATGTGCCATTATCTTTGTACTTTAAATGTATATTATACTAAATATAAATTATAAAAGAAAATACAATCTATAATCATGTGAAGATATTTTTAATTTTAAAACATTAATCTGAGTTGCATTCAAGGATGTCCTGTTAAATATTTAACAATAGATTTTTTTTTTTAGTTTTTTTCAAGGCAAACAGGGTTAAGTGGCTTGCCCAAGGCCACACAGCTAGGTAATTATTAAGTGTCTGAGACTGGATTTGAACCCAGGTACTCCTGACTCCAAGGCCAGTGCTTTATCCACTACGCCACCTAGCCGCCCCAACGATAGATTTTCTAGGGGGAAAAATATGCCCACAAGATACTTTTAAGTTTAATCACCATTATTTAATTTTCTCCTTTACTACTTTAAGTCAAGACAATCAATAAAACAATAAATTCCACACTGATTTTTAGCATTTGCTGATTTCCAACATGTAAATGCTTACACTGAAAATTTAATCATCACTAGTTTAAGCTAACTCAAGCACACCCTTGGTTTCATCTCTTAGAAAGTTTTCTCTAAATTCTATAATTAATGACCACAAGGTTTAATTTAATAGAAATGCTTTCATTGCTTATGCAGTTTGACTGAAATCTCATTCTTCTTAAATACTATCAGAATTATCAAAATGATCTTTTGATTAATAAGCTAAAAAACAGAAAAGAAAGTGATTTATCTAGTCAAACAGTATAATCAGTCAAAAATTGATGCCAAAAAGTGAAAATTATGTAGCCATGTGTATCTGAGTGTGTGTGTGTGATATTGCTAAAAAAAGGAAACACCTTATCTAAAAACAGATCTTTCTTAGTTAATCAACACTCCCCTCTTCCTCCCCCCATCCGTCCATTAACTGTATGCAATGGACTGAGGAATGAGTCCACTGTAGGGGTGGGAGGGAAGAAATACATGTTTCTAGGACCTAGGACCATCATTTAGTGAAAAAATATGTGACTAATATCCAAGTATTCTGGATTTAAATTCTGATTATGTCATTGGCTAACTATGTGACCTGGGGTAGCTAATAGTCTCTCTAGATTTTGAATTACTTCATCAATAAAATGAGTGATTTGAACTAAATGACTCCAAATTCAAAATTCTTACTTGCCCACACTATTGATAATTGTTTTCTCTTTTTCTTCTAACATGGAGGGCACAATGGAACCAAGAAATCCTACTTAGTACATCTTCTTATCCCATATTATTCTGAATTATAGCTATTTCTATATGAATTATGTTCTTTACTGGATTGTAAACTCCAGGAGGCCAAGATTGTTGTTTTTTATTTTGTTGCAGTTTGCTCACTAGATTTCAGTCATGTCTGACTCTTTTTGACCCCATTTATAGTTTTCTTGGCAGACATTTTAGAGTAGTTTGCCATTTCCTTCTCTAGCTCATTTTATAGATGAGGAAACTGAGTCAAACAGGGTTAAGTGACTTGCCTAGGGTCACAAAATTAGTAAATGTCTGAGGCCAGTTTTGAATTTGGGAAGATGAATCTTCCTGACTCCAGGTCTGGTGCTCTGGATAGGACACCTAGCTCATTGCACTGAGTCACTTAGCTGCCCAAGATCAACAATTATGATTGAACTAATCTTATGATTCCCTTAAATGGTTCACAGTGCAGAGAATATTTATTGAATTGAAATTGTTGAATTGTTTATAGGAATGACTTTCTAATCTAGTGATCTTTTTCTTCATTATTAATAAGTTCAGGGTTACTAAGTACCAGATATTCTATAACTAGTTCATGGCAGAGACCAAATAATGATAAAAGGAACTATTTTAAGAGTGTTGTATCTTTTCCTGGAAAGTACAAATACCTGTTTGACAACAACTGGTCTAAAATATAGAGCCAATGGAATATACCTGATTTTATTCCTAGACAAGAACAGAGCTAAATCTAAAGAGCAAAGTAATTTTGTTTGTTTGTTCTTTAATCAATACAAACCCTGCTTGTCTACTTCTCATTTGCCTCCTTCCTCCACTGAGACTGAAAATTTAAACCACTATTACAAATATGTATACTCAAACAAAAAAAAAATTCCCATACTGGTCATGCCTCCCTACTCCCTTGGACTCCTCCCCCTTCCTTCTTCAAAAAAGAAAAAAAGTCTGAATCTCTACTCTGAGTCCATCACTTCTCTATCAATGGAAATTTTATAAAATGATGTTTAATCATTTCCATGATCAAAGAACCCTAACCCTAAGTATTTAAAAAAATTTTTTTACAGTATTATTATTATATTATTTGTCCTGGAATTGCTCACTTTACTTTGTCAGATCATAGATATCTTTCCAAATTTCTTTGAAATCAACCCCTTCATAATTTTTTTTAGTTCATGAGTTTTCTATCAAAATTATATTCCATAGTTTGTTCACTCTAATTGATAAATATCCCTTTCAGATTCTAATTCTATAATGTAGCTAATTTAAAAAAGCAGCTATTAAAATAAATAAATAAATAAATATGCTGAATTGGAGTTTGTTATACTTAGGACTAATCCCTCCTTTAATTTACCCTTCCTTTTAATTTTCCTTTTCTTTATCTCCTTTCCCTCTTGTTACCTTGTTGAATGAAATATAGTTCTGTAGCCATGTGTGTCTGTGTGTATCTGAGTGTGTGTGTGTGTGTGTGTGTGTGTGTGTGTGTGTGTGTGTATTCTTCCCTCTTCTGAAAGGTGAAAATGAGAGTGGCAGATACACTCTTCTCATCTGTATCTCCTTACTGTCTACTTGCACATGCCAACTGTGAGATATTTCCTCTATTTTCTTTTTCCTCAGCATATTCTTCTTTCCCTTTCTTTCCATTTTTTAAAAGAATATCACAATGTAATAGAACTATTCCCAGACCTTCTGTCTAATTAGACTCCTTCTATGAAACTTGAAGTCAATAGAGTTCTAAATTAAATATGATATGAATCATATCCCCATATTAGGATGTAAATAATACTTTTATATTAGTTCCCTATGATTGGCTACTTATGTTTAACTCTTTATTTTTTTATTTCTCTCTCAACTCTTATGTTTTCATTTGAAAATTTCTATGTAATTCTGTTCTTTTAATCAATAATTCTTGGAAGGCCTCTATTTCATTAAAATTCTTTTTCTTCTCCAAAGGATTATTCTCAGTTTTATTACATAGTAAAACCTGTATCCTTTCTCTTCAGGAATATTTTATTCCAAACTCTGCTTCTTGATGAAATTGCTAAATTTTTTATTTTCATTAGTACTACTCAGACTTGAATTCTTTCCCTCTGAACTGCTTGTAGGATACATGCATATACACACATGTATATGATTCATGCATACACATACATGATGTGTATATATAATGAACTTGAAATTCTGGATTTTGGATAAAATTTTTCTGTATTTTTTATTTTGGAGTTTCTTTTGAGAGGTTATCATATCCTTTTATTTCAACTCAGAATGAACAAATACAGCATTTGTTAAGCGTTTACAATGTGCAAAGTGCTGGAGATACAAATAACAAAGTAAACTTTCCAAACTCTCAATGTCACATTATCATTAGGTCTGAGGGGAAATGGTCATGATTGTGATAGGCAGTTTCATTTGCTTGGCATATGTTGCCTATCTTCTCTCCTTCTGGTGTTAAAAAAAATCTATCTGGACTTTTAATATTTCTGGAAATGTGATATTTAGGATCTGTTTTGGTCATGAATTTCAGGTAGTTTAATGATTCTTAAATCATTACTTTTCAATGTTTTATAGATTAGTTCCTTTTGCATTTTCATACCTTATATTTTCTTCTGTTTTTTTCCAACCTTTTCATTTTCATTTAATAGTTTTTCTTAATTCATGAAGCAATTAGCTTTGATTTGGTTCATTTTCAGTTTGGGGTTATGGGGTTTGAGTATGGTATTATATCTCTTGTGCCAAGCTCTTAATTCTCGTTCCAATGATTTTTTCACAGTTTTTTCTTCTTTTTCATTTTTTTCCACTGCAATCATTTCAGTTTTTGGAATATTTTACCTCTTTTTGGAAAGCTTGGTCTTATGTTTCCAGAAATTTTCATTGAATTTGTATATAAACTATGTTTTTCTTTGTCGCTTTGCTTATTGTTATTTTAAAGTCATTTTCCTTTTGAGGATTTTAAAGGTTTATGTCTTAGGTGTTCCTGTCATAATGAGTTTTTAAGGTAGAATTCTTTTGTTGCTGCTTGCTTGTTCCTTCCACCAGTACATTTGCTGATTTCTGGACAGTTCTGTTGGGAATGTTTGGGAAGAGTTTGTGTCATTGGGGTCTTTCTGCAACTTTCTTGCAGGTATAAGTATAGGGGTTTTAAGTATTGTTCCAGGATCTAAGGTTCTGGGTCATGCTAGAGACAGGAAAACTTACAAAGTTGTCTGATTTAGAGCAACATTTGACTGCTATCCTGGGTCTGAGTTCAACAAGTTCTTGACCAAGGTTTGGGTTTTAGCAGTTACACCTATGGACTGGCCTCAAGAGGTAGGACCAATGGTGTTTTTGTGGGAAGGGACTGCAGATAAAAATTAAAAGAACTTTTGGGACAATCTCATCTGAAGATGTGATCTGATGAAGTCTGTCAAGAAAGACTGCTGTAGATTTCCACATTTCAGGGGAAATCTTTAAGAATCTCTATTTACAGAGCTAGCTAAATTTGTTTAGATATTCTCTACAACTTCTTCCTTCCCCACTCCACCAAAGGATATACTCACCATTTTTTTTTTAGGTAGCTGAGATAGGGAGTTATTACAACTTGGTCTTCAAAAGATGAATACTCCCTGCAGCCAGTTCACAGATGCCAATCTACAAGGGAGGTGGAAGTTCCTAAAGGGAATGTTGGATTTTTTCCAACTTCTTCAAGGCCTGCCACATCCTCTGCCCAGTCAGTCACAGGGACAATAAGATTTTGCCTTTTGAGTGAGGTCCCATTAGAATGGTTTCAGACTAGCTATGGGTCTTTCTCTATGACCACAAGTGTGGGATGATCAATTTTTTCCAAGCTTCCCTTGTCTTGTGGTTTCTTGAATTTAATCTCCAGGAAGACCTACCTGAGAAGAACAAAGATGGAATGAATTTCCTCCTGAAGAAATGAGTTTTTGATTTCTCAAAGTGTCCAATGACCATTTGATAAGTTTTGGGTAGAGACTAGACAACTTCTAAGCTCCTTTTCAACTCCTAAGACTATACCACTATCATGTAACAGAAAAATGTTCCATTGAACATTAGAGTTCATCTCACCCAAGTCAATCATTTTATGGATGAGGAAACAAGCCAGGAGAGGTTGTATGAATTTTCTATTAAATAGCAACAACAGAATTGGAACCCAGACCCTTTGATCTTAAATCCAGCCCTATTCCCTCTACACAATGTACTTCTATGATTCACTGGTTCACTTGTTAAAATGATAATAACTGAATTGACTATGCTGTAGTCTAGTTATTTCAGCCATAAAGATAGCCTCTAGGCCTGAATTATCTACCTAGAATTGTCTCCTTGATGAATAAATTCACATCGTATTTGGAGGGAGCAGCATTTGCATTTCAATGAACTTTTCAGACCTTTCTCAGAAAAAATTCCCATATATAACTCAGCCTTCTGAATCTCCATGGCACTTCACCTTTAAGTATAATTTTCCTGAAAGTGACACTGATGAGAACGTATCACCTCACTAACTGCTGTAAAAAGAGAGCTTTCTCCCCCTACACACTCAGTAAGAAAGGACTGGCTATTGAAGTATAACTCATGGAAGGAGGGGGAGGGAAGCAGGCTAAGACTATTGCATGGAATTGCATTATATAGTGCTGATGCTTAGAGAGATTCTACAGCATGTGAGATGAGTAATTTATATAATAGGGGTCTTTTAGACCACATTATAAATCTGGGTTAGCTCTGGTATAAAAGCCAAACCACTTTGTTTTCCAATTCAGCATATGCCACATCTGCTGGGTTATATTACCTCTTCATAGAACCTTAATATTCTAAACAGACAAACACATTACATCAATCCAATCAATATATTCTGAAACTCATGACCATCAAAGTTATGGAAATGTATATCATACATCTTCAACATTCAGCTAAAATCAATAAAAATCCATTATCTAATATTTCAACTTCTGTGCAAAGGAGAAGCCAATGCAAATATATCCGTACAAAGAAAAATTTTTAATTCCCTCACATGATTACTAATTATTGATATTACTTTTTAAAAACAAGATACCTGGTAGACAATTACTGATAATTAAATGCATGGTAGATCAGTCTCTGAGGAAAAGATAATATTAAAATGTTATGTTGATGCAAGAATTCACCACAGGTACACTCAGGAATGTCAATAAATCTTGAGTAGAATATTCAACAAGCAGATGAGAAATGGATTAAATTTTGCTGTCTCCATTGGTTTTTGAGTTAATTTTATATTAAGAAGTGTAGATGTGCTAAGGATATTAGTGCTTTAAGGTTTGCAAAACACTTTATAAATATTTTCTCATTTCACATTCACAATAATCCCTGAGATAGATGTCATTTTCACCATTTCACCATTTTACAGAAATACAGAGGTTAAGTAACTTGAGCAGAGTCATGCAACTACTAACTAGTGTCTTAGACTGAATTTGAATTCAGATTTTTCTGACTCCAAGTCCAGAACTCTAGCCACTGTACTCTACTTCTGTGTTGTCTGTTTGCCTCCTATATTTCATGAAAAATTGTTAATAGTGTATGCAACAAAATTATTAATGATAACCTAGATATAATTTAGAGAGTTGTGAAGATGATTAAAAGATGATAGGTAGCAATGAGCTACAATGGATAGGGTACCAAGCCTAGTGTCAGGGGGACAACTCTTCCTGAATTCAAATCTGGTCTCAGACACTTAGTAGCTATGTGGCCCTAGGCAAGTAATGTAATACTATTTGCCTCAGTTTCTTTATCTTTAAAATGAACTAGAGAAAAAAATGCAAATCACTCTAGGATCTTTGCAAAGAAAACACCAAATGAGGTCACAAAGAGTCAGTCAGACACAACTGATAATAACTACAAAAAGATGATTAAAATTTTGGAAGATATTCAGAAGAAGATAATAGCAGAATTGACATTAAACTTGAAGAAGAAAAGGTTAAAGGCTGATTGAGTCCAAAACTTTAAGGATGTTAGATATTCACACATAGAAACTGGTGATGAACTATCTTCCAGTACTTTTAAATGCTGAAAGAAAAGAAAAACCTGTGGGTTGTGAGCCACATAAGTAGGTGGTCAAAGGCAATTATCACACTTTTTTGGATTAGGGAGGAACAGGCTTTAAAATATGATGGATTATTATTTGTGTATTGGTCTTCAGGTATTTTTCCATGTAAACTGCTAAAATGAGATCACTAGATAAAACTCTTTTGAATTCTTCCATTTAGGAGATTTTGTGCAGTGCAACGTATCTTCTCTTTCTAATTCCCTCCCCATATGGTGATATTTCTTTAGGTAAAGACCTAACCATTGAAGTTCTTATTTCTCACATGAAACTAACATTTCTAAAATCTCTTTTTATCACTTATATTTTTCATAGTGTATTATTTTAATATTTAAGTGGATTTAAGTTCAAGAAATCTCAGCTAGAAGAAATCTCAAAGATTTATTCAATGTCATTCATCAATATATCTGACAAATAGTAAAGGAAAACAGAGTTTGTCATACTACTCTATAATCAATTTTGAGGCAATGCTAAATTATAATATGATGATAAACTCCTCTTATGGACCGTTATTTCATCACTAAAAGATTGTCCATCAAGTGATCCACTTTGGTGATGACAGAATTTCAGAAAAGACCATCTACTGAGAAGTGGAATGTTTGTATCTTAGAACAAGAAGGATCCACACTAAGCAACTAGATGAACTCTTGGATTTGGGAAGTCCAGAGTTCAAATTTGAGCTAAGACACTACCTCTGTGAACTTCAACTTCTATTTTCCAGAGTTTTCTAATCTATAAAATAAGAGAACTTATTTCTCAGTGTTTTAAGAGGATCAGATGAAATAGTATTTGTAAAGTACATTATATCTGACACAAAATTAGAGATTAATAAATGCTCATTAAAATAATGGATTGTTTTATTCATTTAAGTATTATAAATGCCATGTTACTATATACCCAAATATTAGAGGATTATTAATGATGATAACTGACCTTTATAAAACAATATTGCATAAATTTGCTTATTTGATGCTTACAACAATACCATGAGGAATTCCATATTTTGAATCTCAGAAAAGGTTAAGTAACTTGCTCAGAATCATATAGCTTTTAAATAACTAGGAAGGTTTCAGAACCATCTCTTTCCAACACTCCACGATCGGCACTCTACCCATTATACCATATTGCTTTTCTGATGTGGAAAATAAGCTTTTTTTCAAATTAAAGGAAAAAGTAAGCAAAATGTGCTTTATTTGAAATCTTCATAAATATCCCCTTTTCTTAGAAATGTTTTACCTTCCTACCCTGGCTATCTTTTGGAAATATTGTTCATTTTATCAGTCAATATCAGCTTCTGTTTAAACAATTGTATATTTTGCAGAAAGTAGCATGATTTTTTGTATATATCTTTAGATATATACTTATTAGGGAAAAAATATTCATTTTTATAACTAACATTATAGATATACCAGGAATGAATGAAAATTTGATATTATATAGAAAGATAGGCATGTGGCCTATGGGAAATTATTTTTATTGTGAATTTTTTGTCCTATTGAAAAATGGATAAAGGGCTTACTTTTAACTCTGTTAGTTCCATAAAATGTAGATATTATACCCTTTTATGCCAAAATTCATAGGAATAGATTTTTTTAGCCTCTCACACTTGGAAGCTTCATCTCCTCCAAACCAACATTTGGGGAAACCAATTTCAGTACAATTACCTCTTTCAATGATTTGTGTGGAGTAGAAACCTACTATTTGGGAGTTTTCATTATTTTTATAGTTTTATTTTGGTTTTACTTTCTCCCAACTCCCAGGATTTATTCTTCAACCTTTTTTTCCTGAATATTTTAGATCATACATCAGCCATGAAAATGAGCATAGGTTCATGCATCCAGGATCAACAAGAAATAAAAGTTTGGAAAATTTGGTAGTCAGCATAAAAGAAATCAAATTTAAGATACTTCTCCTTTCACTTCTTTGTCACATCATTTTTAGGCAAAACTGAATGAGTTTGTTTAGTCACATAGGCTCTCTTTGGATGACGCTCCCCAATGACAGAGGAATACATCAGGCATTTGAAAATATCATGTTAATGTAATCAGTAAGGAACACATCATGAACAGTGAATAACTATGTCACAATTACCACCAGGTAGAAGTGGCATTTACTGAATTGTTTCTGGAAAAGGAAGAGCAACAATTATCAGTAATAGATTATCAGTTTGCCTACAAGTGACATTTGGGAACATTTGTCTGTCTGCAAAGTGAAGGTAAGATCTCCATAGACTTTGAAAGGGAATGGCTACATCATCTTGGTCTTACTTAGATGAGAATTTTTATGTGTGTCTTCTAGGAGGGCTACATCATAAGAAGGAAACCAAGGAATCAAGAGGAAGCCATCTCATAAGTTATATTAATACTAAAAACCTTCACAATAAATCAATTGGTCAATCAAAAAATATATTATGTACCTACTACTGCCATACATCATGATGCCATTGACACAAAACAAAATCCAAACAATTCCTGTCTACAAAGACTACACATTCAAACATGAAAATTTTATGGACTCTCTGTGACATATTTAGAAATTTCTTGAAATAAAGATACAGAGTGGCATACCATTTCATTTTCCTGTTCATTTTATAGATGAGAAAACTGAGACAAATGGTGTTATGTGACTTGCCCAGGGTTACACAGCTAGTAAAGGTCTGAGCTCATGAAGATGTCTTCCTGATTCCAGGTCCTACACTCTAACCAATTTGCTTCTTAGCTCCTAAATATATACATATATAGGTGCAAAAACAGACGAAAATAGATAGAATGTCAATTTGATAAAGGTAGTACAAGGAGTTAAAGGGATCAGGAAAGGTCTTATGGAAAAAAAGTGACTCTTGGAGATCTCAATAGGCAGAGGAAAGTAGATAGGGTACTCCAGACATGGTGGACAGCCAACAAAGGAACAGAAATGAAAGGTCCTGTGGGACAAACATCAAGAAAGCAAGTCTGGCTGAACCATAATACATGAAGGTTAATAATGTGTAACAAAATTGAAAGGTTACTTGGGGCCAAGTTGTGAAGATCTTTAAATGTCAAACAAAGGAGTTTATATTTTATCTTAGAATCAATAAGAAATCAATGGTATGGAGGAGGAGGGAATAAAAAATGGTCAGACCCTGCATCTTAGAAAAATCACCTTGGAAGCTCTGTGGAGTCTAGAGAATGGATTGCAAAGGAGAGAGACTTTTAGCAGAGATATTAATTAGAATTCTTTTGGAAAAGCAAAAGTGATGAACGCTTAGACTAGGGTAATGCTTTTGTGAGTAAAAAAGAGTCAGAATAGTCACCTTCCCCATTCCCTCTGTAAGACTATTAATGTGGTTAGAGAATTGGACCAAACTGTGAACAGCAGATGAACCAACAACCTGATTGGGGAGCCTGTGACTAGAAAATTCCTTTTAGTAGGTAGAGATTGACTGAACTTAGCAGCTTTGGGGAAAAGGTATCTAGAAAGGTTTTAGGACATTATTGTAACTTTGAAATGATAGAGAATTCCCAACTACATATCCACATGTAATCTCCCCAACTCTCTATGAGGGGAGGAGGATTTGTGTTTCTTTATCCTGTCACTCATATTTAATTGAGACAAATTCTATCCTTTTTTGAATTATAGCTCCAGGATAGTATATTCCCTCCTGGATTCCTTCCTGATTCCTAGGACACAGCAAGTCCTGTCTGTCAAGAGCAAGATGTAGTGAATCTCTTTTCTAGTGACCTACAGGAATCCAACTGGAATTTAGTCTATAGAACTATGGTCACATCCTCTTATACCCTGGTATAACCCTGCCCTGATTTCCTTTTGACAACTTAATAGCTCCTTTTTTAAATGACATGATTATTATCTATCCTAGGAATAAAGTTATATAAAAACTGAAGTGACTTTAAAAAAATTTGCCTCCAGGGTCATAATCTAGAGAAAAGACTCACACTCACAATGACTAGGCAATGACAGAAATATATAAATACCAATTGCTCTTTAAACATCTACCATTTTTAGGATTCTCCCCAAGCTCAATTATTTAACATCAAAAACAAATCATATAAAATTGATTTTTAAGTGGCTTTAGATAGCACTTTATCTTAAAATATTTCATGGAGAGTTATAGACAATCATTTGTACTAGTTATTTCCATTAACACTTTAAAGGAAAATTTTCTATCAATTCTGAATTACTTCTTCTAATTAGTTTATTCTAAAATACATGGAGTAATTTGTTTGTTTTCTTTTGTTTTTATCTCTTGCTAATCATTCCAAGTATTGAATTTTGCAAAGTTAGCCAAAGGTACCAGATGTTTAAAGACTGGTACATTTTGGTTCCCTGTTTGAAATAATGATAGAGAAAGACCAGACTTCTATTCCCCCTCTGCTCTTAAAAAAAAAAGGATATAATATTTAAAGGGTAAGAAGTCACCATAAGATGTACACAACTACTTTCCCAGGTCCCACTGAAATACCACTTGTTTTTGAAATACTGTTATTACAATATGCATAAAAGTACCTATATATATTCAGGAAAATATACAAAAAACAAGTAAACACCAATGTACATGGGAAAATAATAGTTTTAAAAATAAGTAAAAAAATGTGAAATTCACCGAGGAAAATATATCAGCAAATAATATTTTCCCCCTGCAGAAAACAATAGTTTAGAAATCTTTCATATGTTTCCTATTTATTTAGGATTAGGAAATGAAAAAAAATCCTACAGAAAATTTAGAAATGGAATTTTCTTTCTCAGGTAAAATTTTGATTGATACCCATATATTTTTTTCATTTGTCACTTTAAACTCTGTAAGGACTTAAGTGTCACTTTCTTTTTTCTCTTGTACTCACTGTATAGGAAAATCACACACACACACACACACACACACACACACACACACACACACACACACACACATTCACATAAACATTGGGAGCTCCTATTCAAACCAAGCCAAATGAAAGCCAGGTTTTGCTAATTGTCCTGAGGACACTGCAGTTGTTTCCTTGTTTTGCTTCCTATCACTGTCATATCTTGGAACTCTCAGCAGTGTAGTGCTACATGCTACAATAGTCTGGCCTATGGGGACCTTTCTGTCTGGGACAGTACCATTTTGTCCAGACAGGGAGAGACTGTTTTTGTTTTTCTTGTTGATGCCATTATTCTACGGGAGAAAAAATTAACCATCCTCCATCCCTTTACTGAGAATTCCTCTTGAACATTCACATTCCAGCTGCGTACTCCAAAGGACCTTCTGGCAACAATTATTCCAGGAGCAAAGCATTATTGTGTCCCCCTCCTAGAGAGTCTTTTTTTTTTTTTTTTGCAGCCCGACAGCAAATGCTTTTCCAGCCAATGCAGTTGTCAGTATATGAAGCGCAGTTTGCTTGCAAGTGATGAACTAAATTCTTTGTTGGGAAGTGAACGCCGGTGAGGCCAATCCATTTGAAGTAGAAGCCCAGTTTAAAGCCACTGTTGATTTAAAAGAGCTTTAGAAGATATTTGTAGCTCAGCAGTCCACAGTCCCTAATTAGTACTAGATATAAACGTGCTCTCTCCAACCACACAGCTAAATACTGTTGATGTGCATTGGGAGTCCAAGAAAGAAGAAATGTTATAGGACAAGAAGCACTCGTGTTCAAAATCAAGTGTATTTCTCTGTAGGGGTCAACTCAAGAGATCAAAGCTATCACCTATTTAACAAAATGAACTATTTCAGTAAAAGTGGAAATCTTGGACATTCTCAGGAATGCACAAAGCTTTTCAACTTCCTTTCCATACTTACAGGAGATAGGGTTTGGTATTGGGGCTTTCTTTATATTATGTACAATGGAAAAGAATTCTATAGTTCCTTTCTCTAATTTTCTAAAGCTGTTTAGGCAAAGAAAATCCTTGCCTAGTTTGGTTGAACTAATTGTATATAGATTAGGCATGCTACAAGAGGTAGGTCTTGAAAAAATATTGTGGGTTTTTTTATTTGTAAAGAAAATGTTTTACCACATAGGGCACATGTAATGAAAATATGGGAAGGATGAAAGGAATTGATTTTGATGTAAGCATCTAATTCCTTATTTGTATTTACCTTTTCCTCCCTGGATTCTAGGATCAGTTTAAAGTCAGTCTAGATCTCTATACAGAACTGATTTAACCAGTTTCAGTACATCTGTCAGTTAAGTCTACCATCCATTGATTAAGAATATTTAAAAAAAAAAGGATTTGATACAGTTGTGCATATCGATGCCATCATAATATATTTGTATATTCTCAAATGCCAGATATGTTTCATTTTAGAAACTATTCCCTGGTTTCATTTTTTAAATTTTTATTTATTTAAGGCAATGGGGTTAAGTGACTTACCCAAGGTCACACAGCTAGGCAATCATTAAGTGTCTGAGATCAGATTTGACTCCACCACCTAGCTGCTCCCTAGAAACTACTTCCCAAGTGGATATGCAACTTCTTTCATTCCCTTTATATATATATATATATATATATACATATATGCACACATGTATACACATGGCTCCAGGAAATTTTTGGAATGATGAAACCAAGGACAATGAACAAGAAGTTGAGAATTGGGGATCATTTGTGCCAATAGAGAAATTGTCCATATCATTGAGATAATTCATCTAGTGGAGCATATTGAAATTTATTTTTTATTTATTTATTTTTTTAGGTTTTGGCAAGGCAATGGGGTTAAGTGGCTTTCCCAAGGCCACACAGCTAGGTAATTTTTAAGTGTCTGAGTCTGGATTTGAACTCAGGTACTCCTGGCTCCAGGGCCGGTGCTCTATCCACTGTACCACCTGAACTGCCCCTGAAATTTATTCTTGGTTTGTTTTTTTCATAAATTTGAAAAGAAACTAATAATTGCTAGCCCTTACATTGTACTTTAAGGTTTGCAAAATGTTTCATACTTTATACTACTCTGGGAAATAGTTGAGGAAACAGGTAGAAAAAGATTTATGACTTGTTAAGGGATATGCAATTAGTGTCTGAGGTCAAAATTATACTTCTCTTCCTAACTTTGGACTTGGTGCACTGTAGACTATACCAATAGATGCCTAGACATTTGATGCATGTAAAATTTCTTAAGTCAAATAAAGTTAACATGATCTTGTTATTTTGGACATTTTCTACATAATAGACATTATTTTGGTTGGAAAAGTACCTAGTTATTCTAATTGTTAAGAAGTTATATTTATGTGACAAACTAATTTTAAAAATTCAATTTATTTTTAATTTATGGAATGAAAAAAAGCATTTCCATTACAAGGAAAATATAAAAGATAATTGCACATGAAATAGATTTATTATATACAACTTTCTATTCTTTAACATAGAATAAGGTTATCATGTAAATTTAATTTTCCTTTTCCTTCCCCCACCCCAGATAAATAGCTACCTTGTCAAGCTATTTTTAAAAAGAGAAATTCAAATACTTTTCACATAGTACTAGATCTGTCAGATCTCAAAGCATTCTTGTACCACAAATGATTCAATTATTTTTCCAAAACAAAATTCAATTTGATGTAGAAAGCACATTGGAATTAAGATTGTTCAATAAATATATATTGTGATGTTTTTTCTACAACTAATAGTTAAGGAAATTGGATTACTTGATAGTTACTTAAAAATAAATTATAGGATCATGGACAGAACTGGAAAGGATCCTACAGAGCATCCAAAAACTGTGAAGTCAAGTGAAGATATGAGTTGTCTGAGGTCATAGAATATAATTGGCAAAGGTGAGAGTAATGTCCAAGTCTTCTGTTTTAGAATTTGTTTTTTTTTCCCACTGTATCCTATTCCAGGGGGTATATGATCCTTTTTTCCCATTGATAGAACAGCAGATTTTGGAAAGATATCTACAATGTCAAATATTTGGATAAAAATATGAATCTTAGGTAAATTGTCTGGATATTTTATATTTGTAGAATCAATTCAATTTTCCTTGAATAAAAATTTATTAATCCTTACTATGAGCAAAGAACTGTGCTCAGGACTGTTTACAAAAAAAAAAAAATTAAACAATACTTGTCTTCATGGTGCTTACTGGGATGAATAGACATTTTTTTCATTTTGATGTTGAGAATAAAAAAAATATGCAACATTACATGAAGAAGTTTAAAAGAGAAGGCACTTATAACTGAGCATATCAGAATAAGGCTTCTTTTTTTCTGTCAAGGTCCATTTGGATATTTATAGCATCATTCAAGGGCTACGTTTAATCAAATATTTAATTAATTCACCCCTAAAAATGACTAGATTTATTGAATTTTGAACACTGCCTGTGAGTGCCTTGTCAACTCCAGACCAACCTGCAGGCTGGAGGTTCCTCACTCCTGTTGTAGAAAGTCATATCTAGACTGTACTTCTTTTACTTTCTTAAATTGGGAACTTGACCAATACCAAATAGGATGAGTATTTCCATACAGAAAACAGGGGGTAAAAGACCTTAAAGGAAGCAGAGAATCTGTGTTATGAAAAACTTATTTTTATCTTTGAGCATATGATAAATTCAAAATGTCATCTCCAATGGTATCTTACTTGTCTCTTAACTGATCTGCATTCTGTCCTCTTCTATGCTTTAAAAAAGTTCTTGAATTGCCCGTATTTCTCCCTTCTTTTTTAATTGTGGTAATTTGATAGCTAACTTTATAATTTCCCCCCCTTTTTCTCACCCCACACAAAATTCAAAGAAAGAAAAATAAGCCCAATTTATCAGAGTGCATATCAAATAGAAAATTGACTTACATTGATTATTTCCAAAACTGTGTATGTAATTCTGAATCCTGACTTCATCATCTTTTTTATTAGGTGGTAGATAGTGTTATATCTTTGGTACTTTAGAATTATGGCTTACTTAAGCCTTAAGTCTTAAATTCTGAAACCTTTCAAAGTCGCTTTTCTTTATATTACTATTGATACTATATACATTATTGTCCAGGTTCTACTCACTTAACTGTGCATCAATGTACATAGACTCTGATAATTTTCTCCAAAACTGTCATTTTTTATTTAACCCCTATTCTAAAGTTTTGACATGATGCTCTTCTTGGTGGAAATGAAGGCTTTGCCCTGTGTCAGAAGTGGAACAGAGGTAATGAGAAGTAAGAATTTCAGCTGCTTTTAGCTAGTTTTCCTTTGGGGCCCCCTTCAAGTGGCAGATCCCCTTAAGAGTTCTCCAAACAAGAATCTTCTTCAAGAGTGA
The DNA here is from genome assembly GCF_037893015.1 of Macrotis lagotis. Classification (NCBI taxonomy): domain Eukaryota; kingdom Metazoa; phylum Chordata; class Mammalia; order Peramelemorphia; family Peramelidae; genus Macrotis; species Macrotis lagotis. The sequence goes on from NC_133663.1 coordinate 179,511,754, forward strand.
ACATAAAATCAACTTCTATCAGCACTATGTCTTGGTTGAACTGAGTTAGAATGGGAGAGAGCTTCTTCACTCTGTAGTGTATGGTTTATATTCTTTGTATACATTCTCTGATTTCTGTTTTCCTATGATTTATACAAATGACTTCTTTGCTCTTTGCTGTGTATATTCTTAGTATAACAGGTATTGGATGGGAAATGGATCAACCCTTGGATAGAGAGCTTGGGGTCCTACTTTCCCCCCATATGACAAACAGATAAAAAAATTAGCTCAAAATGATCACATCACCTAAATGAGCAGTATTTAAAGGAGCAGATAGATATTATTCTACCCCAGTACATCCTCCCTCTGAGGGAAGCAAAGTGGTAACCTCAGGCCCAAACCCCTTGCTTTTCCTCCTGATAGAAATAAAAGAATCCTTTGGAGAAAGTGAGAGCAGAAGAGACAACAGATTCTTAATCTGCATCCCTTTGCACACACAATGACAGCTGTCCTTGCCACAAATGAATTCTTCTTACATGTTCATTCTATTTATCACTGGACTTATAGTATAATAATATTTCATTATACTTATGTACCATAATTTCTCATTCATTTCCCAGTTGATATGTATTCCCTAGTTTCCAGTTCTTTATCACACAAAAAAACTTGCCATAAATGTTGCTGTAGCAATAGGGTTTTTTTCTTCTTTCTTTGATCTTTTTGTTCTATAGTTAGTATTACTGGATCTAAGAAGATGGACAATATAGGGACATTTTGACTAAAGTTCAGGTTTCCCCCCCTAGAATTGTGTGCCTATGCTTACATCAGTGTATCATTATATCTGTTTTCCCTTGGTACCTCTAACTTGTCATTTTTCCATTATTTTTACCATTTTTTCTAGTCTGTTGGATCTAAAATGGAGATTCAGAGGTAATTTTTATTTGAAGTTCCCTTATAGATTATTTGTAGCATTTCTTTCATTCTGGATAGCTTTTATTTCTTTCTTTGAGAATTATCTGTTGAAAGGTATTTATTACTTAAGTATTGGGGAATGACTCTTCTGTGTAGGGGTGTGTGTGTGTGTGTGTGTACACACCTAAAGACATCTAACCACTTACATAAGATATCCCAAAAGTCTTCTTATAGTCTTAATTAATAAAGCTTATATATAGGTATAGATAGGTTAATATTCATATGTGTAGTATTAATATTTTATATACAAATTTGTATGTATATACAAATATAAATCTATAATATAGATACATATTCACATACAGATGGTATTACAAATGTCTTAGTGCACTTTTAAGCTTTAATAGTTTATATAGGTATTAATAGGGACATAATAGCTAAGTTATTAAAACTAAAAAGCGCACTAAGACATTTGAACAGTGAATATTTTAACTTTCAACATCCCAAAAGATTCTTTTCACATACATATATAACATGAAAAGAGGATTACATGAAATCATGAATCTCCAGTTCATGCTAATTTACTTTATATGTATATTGAATAAATTATGATACAATTGTATTATATTACACTATATCATATATTATATTAATTTACATGAATACTTTGAGAACTCTTCTGCTTAACAGTGCTTCCTTCTTTTATCTTCTGATAATTTTCTGAAATATTTCAATAATGGGGAGCATGTATATTGCTAATCTCTCATCTTTCATCTATCCCCTCAACTGAAAACCAAGAGGGGCAAAAACTTATAGCATATTAACGTAATGAGTCAAAAAGAATCTATAAAGTAACCATGGCTAAAAATGTGTCTCTTGTATGCATCTTGAATCCGTCCTATTTTTAACAACAAATTTAATATGGAATTAAGAAAGAAATTGTTTCTGAGAAACTGTTGTACTATTAATTTGTGCATTTGTGACATGAGTAGGATCTGCAGAACAATTGATACAATAACTATGATCTCAAAGGTACTTCATTATAGGTTCAACTGAGTTATATTTGGTCTTTTCATTGATCAGAGTTCTTAAGTGTCTTGTACTTGTTGCTCTTTACAATATTGTTTTTCTAAATCATATCTTTTATTTTCCTTTAGTAATAATAATAATAATAATAATAATATTTTTTTTACATTAAACAGTTTTTCAATGATTTCCCATTTGAATTATATGCCTTATACTTTCCTTACTTCAAGATAGATGAATTTGTTTAGATGGTGACTATTCCTTCTCCATTCTGTTCTCATCCTCTAGCCTCCCCACATATTTCCACTTATTTTCCCATTGAGTTTGATGTATTTCTACACCAAACTCTTGGTATGTGAACTTTCCTTAGTCCATTTCAGGTAAGAATGCACCTAATGTCTATTAAATCCATTTTGTCCTCTGTGTTTTTAAAATTTTTTTTTTTAGGTTTTTTTGCAAGGCAATGGGGTTAAGTGGCTTGCCCAAGGCCACACATCCAGGTAATTATTAAGTGTCTGAGGCTGGATTTGAACTCAGGTACTCCTGACTCCAGGGCTGGTGCTCTATTCATTGCGCCACCTAGCCGTCCCGTCCTCTATGTTTTTATGTTTTAAATACTTCAGCTAGATTCTTTCTCTTCTATCTTTTAAAAGACTTTCACTGCAAAATTAATTTCCTCAATTTATTTTTTCTGTATTTAATGCTCAAAATAAACTTTGAAGACTTTAAAGTTCTGAAGGTACTCTTACTTGTTCATCCCCTCTACCCCTAGAAAATTTAGCAATACACTCATAAAATTCACTGTGGTAGTTCAAATAAATTTATCTTTCTAAGTTTTTATTGATGTGTTTGTCTTTCAAAGTTCTTATTCAGCTCTGGTCTTTTTTAGTAAAAAATGTTTGAAATCTTCTCTCTTCCAGAGATATAAATGGAATTGCCCATGGAGTTCCAGTCAAACCAGATTGAAATTTAATTGGAAAATAATTAACAAAATACATAAAAATACAGAATAACAAATAACAATACATTTTAAAAACTAGCATTATGTAGTTCATTTGGATTCTTATATTCAGATTAGTAATTTCTGTTTCTCCTTAAATTTGACACAAATTTCTCTATTTTTTTTTGGTGTTGAAATTTTTTTTCCTTTCATCCCAGTGCTGAGTATTTTGTGCCAAATTTGAGTCAAAATATGAATTTCACAGGGGATTTATTATAGTTTCAATTTATGTTAGCTTCTTCCTAACTATCCTATAAATGAATGTAAAGCAACTAAACAAATAAAACTTGCAGAAAATATGTATTTTCCAACATAGCTTGCTCTTACTGAAAGAGTTAAAATCCTTTTATCCCTTGAAAGATTGTATTGGGTTTTTTAGGGTAAATTATTCTTGCTTATAAGACTGTATCATTTGCCTTTTAGTATTTTGTATTCTAATATCTTTTTTACATTTATGGTAGGAATTTCCATGTCTTATGCATTTCCTGCTTTTTCTAGAAATATGTCTTCTATGATGCATGATGACATTCATGACATTTTTCTCAAAATATATCACTTAACTGTGATATTCCTTCACCTTAGAACTTCAACTCTCTCCCCGTCTGGGCATTATTTTTCCTTTGAAAAAGCTTCATTCCCTCTTTTTTAAAGGAATTGAAATTCTTAAATGATCAAATCCCAGTGTTAAGCCTGGTTCGATAAAGAGAAAATCAACACTAGGCTGTGGAATTGTGCTTGTTTTTAATTAAAAACTTTTCTTCAGCTTACATTAACCTTTCCCCAAATAATAGCTACCACTTCTGTTTTTTTTTTTTTTTTAGGTATTTTTTTTTTTTGCAAGGCAGTGGGGTTAAGTGACTTGCCTGAGGCCACACAGCTAAGTAATTAAGTGTCTGAAGCCAGATTTGAACCCAGGTACTCCTGACTCCAAGGCCAGTGCTTTATCCACTGTGCCACCTAGCCACCCCAAACCATTTCTCTTTTAAAAAAAAAGTCTTTGTCTATTGAGTTTTATTTGAACACCAATTCATGATTTTTATATCAATTTAAACCCAGGTAAAAACTAAAGATCAAAATCTTGATTATTCCTATATTTCTAATAGCACTTATTCATTTGTATTATTCTGCATGTATTTGTATGTGGTTTTGTAGATATAAACATGAATTTTCCACCGTCTGGGTTATTTTTGGTGCTGCTTCTTAAATATATATATACATGAATTGAGTGAGAGAAAGTTGAACTAAGGCTGTACATCTGTAGAAGTGTCAAAGTTGATAGGAGAGTTTTGAAAAGGAGAAATTTGGAGGCTGGAGTCATATTTAGTGTTTCCTTCATACATGAAGCTTCTTAAGTCTTTTGTTATCACTCTATGTGTTTGTATTTGGTCACTAAGAGCACTTATTATCAAGTATGTCATCTCAAAGGAAAAATACATGCACAAACTCTGCACTCCAGTAGCCTTCTTTTAGCATTCCCTCTGCCAATTGAGAAAACTATCTAAATTGCAACATACAAAATGAACCAGGCTTAGCTAAAAACCATCTTACACACATATGCCCTGTATTATTCTTTAGTCTTTATTTTCTACCTACTTAATTGAACTTTTGAAGTCTCTGGAGGTAGGGATAATGTAATACATGTTTAAATTTCCTTTCCACATTTTTTTGTGTTATTCTGATAATTTAAGGATTTACAGGTTTATAGGTGAGGATATTTTATTTCCAAAACACCCATCACAAATCTCTACTCCTTCTCTGTCTTAGTAAATGATATTTATATGTTAAGACTGAAAGACTGAGCACCCTTCAGCCAACCTTGAGCCTAGTCTCCTTGCCTTTATGGATACTAGCCCTTAGATACACTAGGCTTTTCAATTACTGGACTTTTCCAAATTGGTACAATTGACTAGGACTTGTACTCTTCTGGAATATCCTTTGGAAATCCGAGGTCTTCTTCTGAACAATAATGAGACTTTGGAATAGAACTTTAGTGCACATGAATAAATATTGTGGCTTAACATGCCTCCAGCAAGCCAATCTCACTTATTAAGTTTTGTCTCAGGGGCATTTATTGGATATTGGTCCTATCAAAGGCCTGAGCCCAGAAGAAATGATGAAACATTTAAGACAACACAATGCAATTTATGAGTTGGTGTTTAAAAATAACAGTCCCAATAGTCCTCAAAACGTGGATGCACAAAACAGAATTTTACCTCTATATTTATAGTTGAGCAATAAAATCCTGTACAGAAAGGTTTAGATACTGACTTCTCTTATTAAATATGGGAGCCATGCAGACACCCAAGCTGTAACATTGTATATAGTAATGTTCACTCAACTATAATTCTGTCAAAGGACACATAAACACCCTTCATGAAAATTAGAGCCATATAAGGAAAGTTAAATTTACTTTATTATTTATAAGCATATTACCATACCATCATGTGGGAGTGGCACTGTTCTGGTTGTTTTTTCAGTAATGAAAAGATTTATAATATTCTTACTTTAGCTTTTCATAGGGAAAGTGAAAGTGACAAGCTAAACATGGATAAAGATGAGATGTGCTGCTCTGTGAAGTGATAATGAAAGGGAAAAAAAATCTATTTTGCAGGTAATATATAAACAATATCAAAATTGTGGGCATTAAAAAAGAAAAAAGATTTGTCTGTGATATAGGGTGAGGGCTTTTCCCCCTTTGTTATTGTTCAGGGCTGAATAGCAATAAGATTTTAAACTGCAGTGCTTTATAATAGAATTAGGCTTCCTTGTATAATGAGGTTCATTATAATTGACATGCATAATTCCAATCATGTTCTATGTTGATTCAGTCCTTTGTTGTCAAGACAGTCTTTTCTATAGACTGAACTAGCCCAGCATTCAAAATACATTTAAAATATTTTGAAATTCCCTTTTTTCCTTGTTTATTTGTTTCATTGATTCACTGTAGCTTTAATACAGAAAATCCCTATTTGAAAGTATTGCATAACACTCCTGTGTTATGGAATATATATCTTTTTTACTCCTTAATGGTGAAAACAAGAATATAAAGAGAATCATATGAGATTATTTCATGTGCTATTCCCCTGATTTACCAGAGCCAAACTAAAATGGGCAAAAGGAAATGATAAAAATAAGTTCAAAAATTAGTTTATGATTAGTATAGGTTTTCAAGGCTTTCTTTTTTTTCTGCCCTCTTGCTCCTTTAAAATCTATTCAGAAAAACAAATGGGGAAATCTGGGATCTATCCTCTGGAGAAAGGAGAAGAAAAAATAATAAAATGGGTTTATGAGAAATAAAGGCAAATTGGGATTAAAAACATCCTTTTGCTGAGATGAGCAGAACTAGAAGAATATTGTACACCCTAACAGCAACATTGGGGTGATGATCAATCTTAATGGACTTACTTACTCCATCAGTGCAACAATCAGGCACAATTTTGGAATTCTGGGATGGAGAATACCATCTGTATCCAGAGAAATAATTGTGGAGTTTAAACAAAGACTAAAGACTATCATCTTTAATTTAAAAAAAAAAACCATGTTATTTTATGTAATTTTGCTATCTCTTATACTTTATTTCTTTCCCTTAAGGATATTTCTCTTTCATCATATTCAATTTAGGTCAATATGCCAACTGACTGCCTTTTGTGGGGGGTGGGGGTGAGAGGAGGGAAGCTAGATTAGGGGAAAAATTGTAAAATTCAAAATAAATAAATAAATTTTAAAAATCCTTTTGGGATTGTGAACTTCTATGTGGGCATTGAACTGAAGTGGAATGGACATTGGATTTAGAGCCAGACGATTAGGTCCAAATCTCATCTCTTTCACTGACTTCATGTTCTTGAACTTGTTGCTTCTCTGATCTTCAGCTACCTCATTTGTTAAACTGAGTGGTTGGATGACGGGATCTCTAAGATCCATTTTGTAAGTCTGAGATTCCCAGGGGAAGGTACACAGCTGTGTGGAGAAAGATGTACCATGGGAGCAGCTGTCTGCCATTGTCAATTTTCTTCCCAGGTTATTTTTTTTAAAATGTCAATACATTTTGACCCTTGTGATTGAATGTTAGAGCACTTGTAAATGGTTACAGAATTAGTGAATTAGAACTTAGATATGTTTGTGAGAGACCCTAGAAGGCTTTAAAGTAAATGAGGTAGATCAGAATATAAGAAAGCAGGGTTTGGGGGAAACAGAGCATGAATTGGTTTGAGTGCTTGAAAAAATGAGAACAAAAATTGGTGAGTAAGAAGAAAAAAGGCATCTAAGTGTATTCTGTTTGGGGGTACATTAGGAATGGTTTCAATATCTGACCTGGAGGAACCTCTGCCTCAATGTCCTGAATACAGAAGTTTCAATCCCTGGGTCACTCTCCAAAATAAGATATTAGCATTTTGAGAGTTCTGTAAATCTCTCATTGTTATAATTCAGAGCAACTAATGATCACTTTAAGGGAAAAAGAGAATGCTCAGGGAAAAGTCACTGGAGTCCTTTAGGATCTGAGAGTTGAGTGTGTGTGAATCTGGCTCAACTTCCAATTTCAAATCCTATAGTCCTCTGAAATACAAAATACTATGGAGTTCAAAACATTTCCACCACATGATAAACAAATCTCTTATGACTTGTATAATATAATCCACACTATAGGATCATCCCTTTTTCATTTTCTTTTCCTCCCCAGTTAGAGAGACCTAAAAAATAATGAAAAACACAGTCTAGTAATAGATTCAGTTATATAGTGGCCATGTAATTGTCAAACTCAAATAGAAACAGATTTTTGTTGGCTGCATTTTGACTTGGGATGCTACAAATTAACATTATCTATGCTATATTATATTCTTAGTCATTTTGTTAAACATTTTCCGATTGCAGTTTAATCTGGTTCCAGCAAAATTTGGAATCTTTAAATTCAACAAGTCTGATACTTCTAATAGATCATTATAATATGACCATGAACTCCTTTTTTTTTTTTTGCAGGTTTTGGAAAGAAAATGGAGATTTATTAAAGGAAGTTACAGCTTATTAAGAAAGTGATAGAAAACCTAGAAAGAGTCTTTTTTTTTTTACAATGAAAGATTTTATTTATTTTGAGTTTTACAAATTTGCCCCATTCCTGCTTCCCTCCCCCCATCCCCCACAAAACATATTCTGTTAGTTGTTACAATGTTTCCATGGTATGCATTGATCTAAGTTGAATGTGATGAAAGAGAAATCATATCCTTAAGGAAGAAAAATAAGTATGAGATATAGCAAAACTACATCACAAGATAACAGTTTTTCTAAAATTAAAGGTAAGAGTCTTTGGTCTTTGTTCAAACTCCACAATCCTTTCTCTGGATACAGATGGTATCCTCCATCGAAGATAGCCCAAACTTATCCCTGATTGTGGCACTGATGGAATGAGCAAGTCCATCAAGGATGATGATCACCCCCATGTTGCTGTTAGGGTGTACAATGTCTCTCTGGCTCTGCTCATTTCAGCATCAGTTCATGAAGATCTTTTCATGCTTCCCTGAATTCCCATCCCTCCTGGTTTCTTTCTTTCTTTTTTTGGTTATTATGACTTTATTTTTACATTACTAAAATATTCTTGTTTAAGAATAAACATAATACCCCTCCCCCACAAAAATATAAAACCTCATGAGAAATAAAGTAAGAGAAAGAGAAAAAAAATGTGTGTCAGTCTGTGTTCTGATACCATCACTTTGTCTCATGTGGATCGCATTCTTTACCATAAGTCCATCAGAGAAGTTACTTCCATATTTTTCCACACTTGCTGTTGCTGATTATCATTTCTTCCATACATTTCTCCCCACTTCCATATAATTATATTTTCTCTCTCCTTTCACTCTGTCCCTCTTCTAAAATGTGCTGTAGGATACCTGGGTGATACAGCGGACAGAGTACCAGCCCTGAGGCCATGAGGCCCCAAGCCCACATACTCCAGAGACCCAGCAACCACCTGGCCCCGTGGTCCTGGACAGGCCACCCAATTCCAACCCCTTGCTAAAAGTAAAAAAGAAAATGTGTTATACCTGACTATTCTCTCCTCTATCTACCCTCTCCTCTGTCACCCACACCCCCCTTCCCCCTGACCCCCTTCTCTCCTTACTCTAGATGTATATACCCTATTGAGTGTGTATGGTGCTTCCTCTCTGAGCCATTTCTGATAAGAGTGAAGGTTCCCTCATTCCCCCCCTCGCTTTCCTCCCTTCCATATCATTGCAAAAAAAAATATCTTTTATATGAAATATCTTAGCCTATTCTACCTCTTCTTTCTCTTACTCCCAGTGCATTTCCCTTTTAGGCATTGATGCCATTTTTACAATATATTATATCTTCAAATTCAGCTCTCTACTGTGCTTCATCTATAAAAACTCCTTCTACCTGCTCTATTAAATGAGAAGACTCTTATTAGTATTATCAGTATCATTTTTCTATGCAGGAATACTTGCAGTTCATCATCATTAAGTCCCTCATAATTTACTCTTCTCTTCCACTCTTTATGCTTCACCTGAGTCCTGTATTTGAAGGTCAAACTTTCTGTTCAGCTCTATGTTCACAAACTCTTAAATCATATCTTTACATAGATTACATATGTTGTCTGGTCATTTTCAGTCATGGCTAACCCTTTGTGATCCCATTTAGGGTTTTCTTGGCAAAAATACAGGAGTGGTTTACCATTTTCTTCTTAAGTTCATTTTACAAAGGATGAACTGAGGCAAACAGCATTAAGTGACTTGCCCATACAACTAATACGTGTCTAAGGTCGAATTTGAACTCAGATCTGAACACATTGTTCTAAAAACCATTATACTAACTACCCAAATAAATATAATCATGCATATATTATATTCATATATGCACATTTTATGCATACATACATATATATATATATAAAATAAATGAATAACCACCATATCGTCACCAACATCAACAGCAACAACAAAAGTTAATAATACAAAAGGAAGGGTAAAATTATAACCAAATCTCATAGTTTTTAGTAATGCAAAAGCAAAACAATTAAGAAGCAACAACCAACTGAGTAAATGTTTATGTTTTATGTCTCTTTCCATATTTGTCTGAAGCTTCCATCTTTGTTTTCCTTTTTCTTCTTCTTTCTTTGCTTATTTTTAGATTATTATGGTTAGCAACAGACATTTGTGGTTCTATTGACTTCATAGAATTATGATCATTGTTGGCTTCATATTTATAACTTTTGTGGAACTATGATATTACCACTCATTAATATAATAAAGAAGTATTGTAATATGATAGATAGAATACTTGATTTGGAATGAAAGGGACCCAAACTCCTTCTCTCCACAGTCTTTCTTTAAATCTGATCTCTGACTCTGGGTAAATAACTTTTAGATTATCCAGCTTCAAGTAATTCCCAAAGCCCTATCTACAAAGTTATGATCTTTTCAGGGATAGGAAATCCCCATAATTTTATAGGTGTATGTATGCATATGTATCTATACATGTCCATTAACAAGTTTTTGGACAAATAGGATTTTTTTTCCCCCAATTTTTGTTATAAATAAAAGTTTTTATTTTACTTTTTTAAACTAATATTTGAGGTAACATACTTAATGGAATAGGTTGCAATAAAGGTCCATGGAATTAGCCAAAATGTATTAGGTTCATAGTTGATTGTATATTGTTACATGTAGTGTAAAAATGTTTGCCCTGGTCTTAGATCTCAACAACAATTCAGTGTCTATTTTTCTTCAATGCTATCAACATTGGATACTTAATTTTTTCAGATTTTTCTAGTGTAATGGCTATGAAATGGTATTTTAAAGCTATTGTCTTTGAATTTTTCAATATTGGGGAGTATATTTTATTTAGTTATTGACATTCTATATTTCCTCTTTGTAAATCATTGATATAATTTCTTCCAAAAATGATTGTATCATATTAGTCTTATATTTATGTATTGGTTCAAAAAAGATTTGGAAATTAGATTTACTTCAAATATTTTTTCACAATTATTTTATTTAATTATAAAGATGTTGCTATTGCTCTACAAAACTTTTTTGAAGACTTTTATATCATTAAAGTTATCACTTTTGCCTCCAAAAATTTGCTTGATTGGCAAACTATAATGAATTATTTTGTTCTCTCAGTTTTAAAAAGATTTAAAGAAAGTTTATATCACTGATACAATTAGAATTTATTGTGTGGTGTGAGTTATATAACTAAATTCTATTTTGACTTAGGAGTCATCAATTTTTTATAATATATATATTTTATTTGTTTTCCAATTATATACAATAGTAGTTTCTACCTATCATTTTTTGGTAAGGTTTTAATTTTACACATTTTCTCCCCCCCCCCTTCTCTACCCCCCTCACCCAACAGAAGACAATCTGATAATGTCTATGTTGTTCCCATGCTATATTTTGTTCAAAATTGAATGTATTGATTTGTTTTTTGTTTTTTTAGATTTTTTGCAAGGCAAATGAGGTTAAGTGGCTTGCCCAAGGCCACACAGCTAGGTAATTATTAAGTGTCTGAGACCGGATTTGAACCCAGGTACTCCTGACTCCAAGGCCGGTGCTTTATCCACTACGCCACCTAGCCTCCCCAAAATTGAATGTATTGAAAGAAAAATCATAGCCTTGAGGCAAAAAAATAAAATATTAGAGATAGTAAAATTATGTAGTGCATAGGAACTATTTATTTTTAAATTGAAGGTAATAGACTTTGGTCTTTGTTTAAATTCCATAGTTCTTGCTCTGGATACAGATGGTATTTTCCATTGCAGATACCCTAAAATTGTCCCTGATTATTGTACTGATAGAATGAGGAAGTCCATTAAGGTTGATGATCACCCCCATGTTGCTGTTAAGGTGTAAAATGTTCTTCTGGTTATGATCATTTCACTCAGTATTACTAGTTCATGCAAGTCTTTTCAAGTTTCTCTAAAATTCCATCCCTCCTTGTTTCTAATAGAACAATAATGTTCCATAATGTACATATACCACGATTTGTTCAGCCATGCTCCATTTGATGGGCATTCACTTGATTTTAAATTCTTTCCTACCACTAAGAGAGCTGCAATGAATATTTTTGTACAAGTGATATTTTTACCCTTTTCATGATCTCTTCAGGGTATAGACCCCATAGTGGTATTGCTGGATCAAAGGGTATGCACACATTTTTATTGCCTTTTGGGCATAATTCCAAATTGCTCTCCAGGAAGGTTGGATCAGTTCACAGCTCAACCAATCATATATTAGTGTCCCAGATTTCCCACATCCCTTCCAACATTGATCACTGTCCTTTCTGGTCATATTGGCCAGCCTGAGAGGTGTGAGGTGATACCTCAGAGATGCTTTAATTTGCATTTCTCTAATCAGTAATGATTTAGAACAATTTTTCATATGACTGTAGAACACTTTGATTTCCTCATCTGTAAATTGCATCTGCATATTTGACCATTTGTCAATTGGGGAATGTCTTTTTTTTTTTAAATAAATTTGACTTGGTTCTCTAAATATTTTAGAAATGAGTCCTTTGTGAGAAATACTAGTTGTAAAAATTGTTTCCCAATTTACTACATTTCTTTTGATCTTGTTTATAGTGGTTTTATTTGTGCAAAAGCTTTTTAATTTAATGTAATCAAAATTATCTAGATTGTTTTTAATGATGTTCTCCATCTCTTCCTTGGTCATAAACTGCTTCCTTTTCCATAGATCTGATAGGTAAACTATTTCTTGATCTACTAGTTTGTTTATAATATTGTCTTGTATTGTCTAAATCTTGCATCCATTTTTATCTTTTCTTGGTATAGGGTGTGAGATGTTTGTCTATTCCAAGTTTCTGCCATACTAACTTCCAATTTTCCCAAAAGTTTTTATCAAAGAGAGAGTTCTTATCCCAGAAGCTGGACTCTTTGGGTTTTTCAAAAAGTAGATTACTACAATCATTTCATGCTGTCTCTTTTGCATCTAGTCTATTGTATTGATCCACCACTCTATTTCTTAGCCAGTACCAGACAGTTTTGATGATTGATGTTTTATAATATAATTTTAGTTTTGGTAAAGCTAAGCCACCTTCTTTTGAAATTTTTTTCCATTAAAGTTCTTGATATTCTTGACTTTTTTGTTTCTCTTTATGAATTCAATTACAATTTTTTCTAGTTCATTAAAGTAATTTTTTGGAAGTTTGATCAGTAAGGCACTAAATAAGTAGTTTAATTTAGGTAGAATTGTCATTTTTATTATATTTGTTTGGTGTATCCATGAGTAGTTTATATTTGTCATTTTCTAAATCTTATTTAATTTGTGTGAAAAGTTTTATAATTGTTTTCATAGAGTTTCTGATTCTGCCTTGGCAAGTAGACTCCCAAGTATTTTATATTGCCTGAAGTTTCTTTAAATGGGATTTCTCTTTCTAGCTCTTACTGCTGTATCTTGCTAGTATTATATATACAAATGCCGAAAATTTATGTGGGTTTGTTTTATATCCTGTGACTTTACTAAAATTGCTAATTGTTTCCAGAAGTTTTTTAGATGATTTTTTAGGATTCTCTAAGTATACCATCATGTCATATGCAAAGAGTACAATTTCTTTTTCTTCTTTTATTGCTGAAGCTAACATTTATAATGCAAGATTGAATAGTAGTGGTGATAACAGTTATCCTTCTTTCACCCCTGATCTTATTGGGAATACCTCTAGCTTATCCCCATTGCATATAATGCTTGTTGCTTGTTTCAGATAAATACTGCTTATCATTCTAAGTAACAATTCATTTATTCCTACACTCTCTGGTGTTTTTAGTAGGAATGGGTGCTGTATTTTGTCAAAGTCTTTTTCAGCATCTATTGAGACAATCATATGATTTGTTAGATTTGTTATTGATAGTCAATTATACTAAGAATTTTCCTAATATTGAACCAACCCCCCATTCCTGGGGTAAACCCTGCTTAGTCATAGTGTATTATCCTAGTGATAACTTGCTGTAATTGATTTGCTAAGATTTTATTTAAGGGTTTTGCATCTGTATTCATTAGGGAAATTGGTCTGTAATTTTCTTTCTCTGTTTTGACCTTTCCTAGTTTAAGTATCAGCACCATATTTGTGTCATAGAAGGAGTTAGGCTAAATTCTGCCTTCATCTAGTTTTCCAAAGAATTTATATATAATTGGAACCAATTGTTCCTTAAATGTTTGATAGAATTCACTTGTGAATCCATCTGGCCCTGGAAATTTTTTTTCTTATAGAGTTTAATGATGGCATGTAGAATTTCTTTTTCTGAGGTAGGATTATTTAGAAATTTAATTTCCTCTTCATTTAACCTGGACAATTTATGTTTTTGTAAATATTCATCCATTTCACTCATATTATCAAATTTACTGGTATATAGTTGGGGAAAATAGTTCCAAAATTATTACTTTAATTTCCTTCTCATTGGTGCTGAGTTCACTTTTTTCATTTATGCTACTGGTAATTTGGTTTTCTTTTTTTTAAACAAATTATCCAAAGGTTTATCAATTTTATTGTTTTTTTTCATAAAACCAATTCTTGGTTTTATTTATTAGTTCAATAGTTTTCTTGCTTTCCATTTTACTAATTTCTCCTTTATTTTTTTAGAATTTCTATTTTGATATTTATTTAAGGGGTATTACTTTGGTCTTTCTCTAATTTTTTTAATTGCATGCTTAGTTCATTGATTTACTTTTTCTCTATTTTATTTATGTAAACATTTAAAGATATAATATGTCCCTTAATAACTTCCTTGGCTGTATCCCATACGTTTTGCTATATTGTTTCATTATTGTCATTCTCTAGAATGAAATAGTTAATTCTTTCTATAATTTGTTGTTTGATCCACTCATTCTTTAAAATGAGGTTATTTAGTTTCCATAGAAACTATGGGTCTAAGGGGTGGCTAAGTGGTGTAGTGGATAAAACACCGGCCCTGGAGTCAGGAGTACCTGGGTTCAAATCTGGTCTCAGACACTTAATAATTACCTAGCTGTGTGGCCTTGGGCAAGCCACTTAACCCTGTTTGCCTTGCAAAAACCTAAAAAAAAAAAAAGAAAGAAACTATGGGTCTATATCTCCCTGGCATGTGATTTTTTATTGTTTTGTAATCTGAGTCACTATTTCTGCTTTTATGCATTTAATTATGATTTTTATGCCCTGGTATATGGTCAGTTTTGGTGTAAGTGCTATATACTGTAGAAAAAAAATATATTCTTTCTATACCCATTCAATTTTCTCCAAAGGTCTATAATGGCTAGGTTTTCTAATGTTCTATTTACCTCCTTAAATTCCTTCTTGTTTACTTTATGGTTAGATTTATCTAAATCTGAGAGAGGGAGGTTGAGGTCTCCCACCAGGAGAGTTTTACTGGCTATGTCTTCCTGTAACTCATTCAGCTTCTCCTCTTAGAATCTGGATTCTGTACCACTTAGTGCACATATATATTTAGTATTGAAATTGCTTTATTGTCTATGGCACCTTTTAGAAGGATATAGTTTCCTTTCTTATCTCTTTTAATGAGATCTGTTTTTGCAGCTGCTTTGTCTGAGATAAGGATGGCTACTCCTGCCTTTTTCACTTCAGCATAAGCAAAATATATTTTCCTTTAACCTTTTACTTTTATTGCACATGTCTCTGCTTCAAATGAGTTTCTTGTAAGCAGCATATTTATAGGATTCTGGTTTTTTAATCCACCCTGTTATTCACTTATATTTTATAGGAGAATTCATCCATTTACATTCAAAGTTATAATTACTAACTCTTTATTGTCCTCCATGCTACCTTCCATGTTGTATTTACCCCCCTTTTTATTTTGCTTCTGAATATCACCTCCTTCAATGTGTTTGCCCCCTTATATCCAACCCCCTCCCCTTTCTTTCCCCTTTCCCCTTGCCCCTTCTTCTTTCCCTTCCTTCTGTTAATTCCTCTTTTGCTCCTCCCTTCCCTTTCCCTCTTTTAATACTTGGGTTTTTGTTTTTTGGTTTTTTGCAAAGAAATGGGAAGCAACTTGCCCAAAAAGTCACACAGCTAGGCAATTAATGCCTGAGGTTGGATTTGAACTCAGGTACTCTGGCTCCTGGACTGGTGCTCTATACATTACACCACCTAGCTTCCCCCCCCCCCCCTTTTAATACTTGAAAGATAAGATGAGTTTCTTAACTTAGTGTGTGTATGTTAATCCTTCTTTGTGCCAAATCTGATGAGAGAAGATTCAGATGGTTCTTATCTTTTCCCTTCTTCCCCTCTATTGCAATAGGTCCTTTGTACCTCTTCATGTAATATGATTTGCCCCACTCAATCTCCTCAATTCTCCTATCTCTTTACTGTCCACTCTTTCTAAGGAGATATTTTTTTTAAATCATTCTGTCACAGTCAAGGACAAGTCATGAATTTCCATTACTTCTAGCTAAATATATTTCTAATAGAGTTACAATTCTCAAGACTTATGAAAATCTTTCTCTCAAGTGGGGATATAGCCAGTTTCATCTTATTGGATGCCAGTTTTTTTTTCTTTTCCCTTCTTTATTGTTTTGTGTATCACTTGAATCTCTTGTTTGAAGTCCAAAATTTTCTAATTAGTGCTGGTCTTTTCATCAGGAAAAGTTTGGCACTTCCTATTTTTTTTTAAATGACCATCTTTTCCTCTGGAAGAGAAGGCTTAGTTTTGTGGGATAGTGAATTCTTGGCTGCAGCCCAAGCTCCCTTGTTCTTCAGAATATTGTATTACAGGCCCTTTGATCTCTCTCTCTCTCTCTCTCTCTCTCTCTCTCTCTCTCTCTCTCTTTTGGCAAGGCAATGGGGTTTAAGTGGCTTGCCCAAGGTCACACAGCTAGGTAATTATTAAGTGTCTGAGTTCCGGATTTGAACTCAGATACTCCTGACTCCAGGGCCGGTGCTCTATCCACTGTGCCACCTAGCTGCCCCCAAAGAAATTACATTTTTTTAGGTTTTTGCAAGGCAAATGGGGTTAAGTGGCTTGCCCAAGGCCACACATCTAGGTAATTATTAAGTGTCTGAGGTCAGATTTGAACTCAGGTACTCCTGACTCCAGGTCTGGTTCTCTATCCACTGTACCACCTAGCCTCCCCTGTACCACCTAGCCGCCCCTTGATCTCTTAATGTTGATGCAGCCAGGTCCTGTGTAATCCTTACTGTGGCTCCTTGGTATCTAAGTTGATTCTTTCTAGCTACTTGCAGGATTTTCTCTTTATTTGTTAGTTCTGGATTTTGGCCACAATATTCCTTGGTGTTTTCATTTTGGAATCTTTTTCAGGAGGGGATCGATGTATTCATTCAATAACTAGGTTGCCCCCAGTTCCATGATAGCAGGGCAATTCTCCTTCACTGTATCCTGAAAGATCATCCAGGTTTTATTTATTCACAATGTTTTCAAGAAGTCAATGATTCTTAAGTTGTCTCTTCTGGATCTATTCTCTAGGTCAGTTGTTTTGCCAATGAGGTGTTTTACATTTTCTTCTATTTTTTCAATTTTTTTGAATTTGCTTAACAGCTTCTTGTTGTCTCATTAAGTCTTTAGTTTCCACAGATTACATTCTTTTTCTTTAGAAGAATTTTCTTCATTTACCTTTTGCAATGCCTTTTCAAATTGGTCAATTCTATTTCTCAAGGAGTTTTCCATTTGTCTAATTGTGGTTTTGAGAGAATTATTTTCTTTTCGCACTTGTCCAATTGTATTTTCTAAGGATTTGTTTTCTTGTTGTAAAGTGTTAATTTTCTCTTGAATTTATTTTCTCATTTTTCCCAATTGATTCTTAAATTCCTTCCTAATATCTTCTAAGAAGTCTTTCTGGGGGCTGGCTAGGTGGCACAATGTATAGAGCACTGTTCCTGGAATCAGGAGTACCTGAGTTCAAATCCAGCCTCAAACACTTAATAATTACCTACCTGTGTGGCCTTGGGCAAGCAACTTAATCCTATTTAGCCTTGCAAAAACCTAAAAAAAAAGAAGTCTTTCTGGGCTGGAAATCAATGTATATTCTCCTCAGAAGTTCTAGATCTCTCTGAGTTAGGATCTTTGTCTCCATATTAGCGTTTCAATGGACCACCCCTTTTCTGCTGGCTTTTCTTCATTTTGCAAGGATCTTGTGTTGGGTGAGGAGCTGGTTCACAGAACTTTGGTGTTGAAATCCTTATAAGCTTTCCTCACTGGGTGTAACAACTCCAAGTGGACTGGCTAGTAGGAGGTATTGGTTGCTTCCTATTGAATATCTGTGACCTTGATTAGTGGTCCACTCCCTGGGGGTGGGGAACTCAGCCTTATCCATATCCTGGCTATCTTTGAACAATGTGAGCTGTGTCCTTGGGCTAGATAGTTAATCTCCTTAATCCTTACTTAGTACTGAGGGTGTTCTGCTGCCTACACCTGAGCTGGGGTGGAGGGGGTAGTGAAGTTTGTTACTGTGTTTTTTCTGGGAAGAGTCACTTTCACCATGTCACCATGGGGATGGGTTGGGGGGACTCATCTGGAAGCACCTTGACTGTTGAAAATACAGGGCTCATAAACGAACTAGGAGATCAAGGAATAGTTTACTTATCAGATCTATGGAAAGGGAAGCAGTTTATAACCAAGGAAGAGATGGAGAAGATCATTAAAAACAAACTAGACAATTTTGAATACGTTAAATTAAAGCTTTTCCATAGACAAAACCACTTTAACCAAGATCAAAAGAAGTGTAATAAATTAGGAAAAACATTTTAAAACTAGTATTTCTGCCAAAGGACTTATTTCTAAAATATATAGAGAACTGAGCAAATTTATAAAAAAAAATAAGCCATTCCCCCCATTGACAAATGGTCAAAGGATATGAAAAGACATTTTACAGATGAGGAAATCAAAGTGTTCTATAGTCATATGAAAAATTTCTCTAAATCATTACTGATTAGAGAAATGCAAATTAAAGCATCTCTAAGGTACCACCTCACACCTCTCAGGCTGGCCAATATGACCAGAAAGGACAATTATCGATGTTGGAAGGGATGTGGGAAATCTGGGAAACTAATATATGATTGGTGGAGCTATGAACTGATCTAACCTTTCTGGAGAGTAATTTGGAATTACAACTAGAAGGCAATAAAAATGTGCATACCCTTTGATCCAGCAATACCACTACTGGGTCTATACCCTGAAGAGATCATGAAAAAGGACAAAAACTTCACTTGTACAAAAAATATTCATAAACAACTCTGTGGTAGTAAAGAATTGGAAAATGAGTGAATATCCATCATTTGGGGCATGGCTGAACAAATTGTGGTATAGGTATGTTATGGAACCACTACTGTTCTATTAGAAACCAGGAGGGAATGGGAATTCAGAGAATCCTGGAGAGATTCGCAGGAACTGATGCTGAATGTGATGAGCAGAAACAGAAGAACATTGTTCACCCTAACTAACATGGGGTTGATGATCAACCTTAATAGATTTGCTTATTTCATAAGTACAACAATCAGGGATGATTTTGGGGGATCTGCAATGGAGAATAACATCTAAATTCAGGGAAAGAATTGTGGAATTTGAACAAAGACCAAAGTCTATTACCTTCAATTAAAAGAAAACTGTTATCTTATTATACAATTTTGCTAACTCTTGTATTTTATTTTTTTTCTTAAGGAAATTTCTCTCTCAACACATTCAATTTAGATCAATGTATCACATGGAAACAATTTAAAAATGTAAAAAAATATAAAAAAACAATGTAAAAATGTCTTCTGTGGGGGGGGGTGGGAGGGAAGCAAGATTGGGGGAAAATTGTAAAATTCAAAAATAAATAAATTAAAAAAAAAAAAAGAGAAAATACAGAGCTCATGGCTCTGGTCTTCCAGACCAGCCAAGCTAACTGGATTAATGTTTAGCTGTACTCTGAAACTCTCATGCCTGCTACACTGGAACTCTCCCACCTCTGTTCATACAGCCAAAGCTTCCACAGCTGTTCTCAGGTTAGTCCCTGGCCTTACTCCACCACCCCTGTGCTGTTTCTCTACTCTCTGCCTCTGGTTGGCTCACCCATACTCCCCTGAGACATTCTTTGTTGGTAGATGTTCTAGTTTTTTTTTTCCCCTGGATTTTGTGAATCCAAATTCTGTTAAGAGGCTTGATTCATGTTTGTTCTGAGGGAAAGCAAGGAGACCTTAGAACAGTGCCTGGCTTCTCTCTGCCATTTTAGCCAGAAGTCTCTATTAATGAAATTTTTTGAGTCATCTAATTATCATGTCTTTTTATTGAATATTGATTTTATTTTCCCATGCTGATGTTGTTTGAATATTGATTTTTCTATCACTATTCTACTCTTCTGTTTATCAGATTATTTGGGGCTATCTTTCTATTCATTTTATAGTGAGGTGTTCAAGTGGTCAGTGTTCAAGAAGATCTATCACCTCTGGTGTGAAGGTTTGATGAAACCTTTACAGGACTGCTCATCAACTTTGGCCCCTGGCCCTCAATTCTTATCTGTGACTCCAAGAGGCAGTAACATGCATAGCAGTAACATCTCCAGGAAACCTCAGCTGACAGATTAAATCAGTGTGAGGCTAACTGATAGAAAGTTGTGAATTAGGGAGATGTCTACACCTAGTCCCTGAAGACTTCCCCCCAAAAGAAAACAGATAAGACCATGAAGGCAGTTGAAGTACACTCTGTGGCATGCTTAGAGACTTTGATGTCGCCAGGATTATCCACTGCATCCTGGACCATCTTAAGTTTTTTCTTGTCACTGAATGTTGATGCCTAGAAGAGAGAATGAGACTAAATATTGTTCAGCTCTGCCTCACCTAAATGCAGTTCACATATGAGTCACAGCATTATCCAATGATGCCATTAATCTTCACTGAAACTGATGGACAAATAAATTTTATAATATTAAAACATTATTATTATTACCTGATAAAAAATAAAAAAATTGACAAAAGTTTTTGTCATATGTTAATACTAATACTCTTTATTTTTTCTTAATAATTCTTCTTGATATTCTTGTCCATTTATTTTTCTGTGTGAATTGTGTTATTAATTTGTATAATCCTGGGCTGCCTTAAAGTGCTCTCTTCTCCAGTTCTATAAAGTTTATAATATAGAAGATAACTTTTTTAAAATTAATTTTTAATTCTGAGCTTGCATTAATATATCTCCTTAAAAATACTAGGACTAAACATTCAATGCATAAAAAGAATTTAATAAAACAGAATAACAGGGTAATAAGAAGCAATTGTAAAAATAAATCTCAATGTTCTAAATCTTGGTCATAGCCACAATATACTTCCTCAGTGTGCTAGTTTTTGTTCTTAACCAGAACCTAAGTTACTTCAATACACCGAGGAGAGGACATATCAGTTCACTTACTGAAATGAGATAGAGAAGCATACCTCAGAATTAAACTTAGAAGCTATGATTTGTTAACATTGCAATTGGAAAGTATTGGCAAGAATGCAGATGTCTTTTCTTAGCATAGAAGTTTTAGTCCAGAGGTCTTTTAATCTGAGATGTATTGGCCTCTGATGACTATAGCTAACCTGTTCCACTTCATCTTTTGAAACTTGCCATCTTTTTAAAATTCAAAAAATAACTCTTATGCACAAGCTCTGGGAGATTCTCCCAATAAAAAAATCACTTTCTTGACTTTAAGTATTATTGGAACATGGAGTCTATCCATGGACGTTGTTTCACATCTGATTCTATGACCAAACTATTCTTATTTTGATTGGCATTGTGTTTAATCAATACAGTAGTTTGAGAAATATTGACGTTTAATCAGTCTTGCCCTGAGCATAAAATACAACTTAATTTAGTCATTTCTTAATTTCTGTTAAAAATCATCTTGAAATTTTCTTTGTATAAGTCTTTCCTGTATTTTGGTAAACAATGTTCAAATATTTGAAAAATTTTATTATTTTTATTTTTAAATTTTATTTATTTTTAGCTTTATGATATAATTTTATTTTTCCTCAATTACATGTAAAAAGAAGTTTTAGCATTCATTTTTAAACTTTGTATTTCTACTTCTCTCCTTCTCATCCACTCCCCTCCACTGAGAAAGCGATACATGTTATAAATGTATAGTCATGCAAAACATTTCCATAATAATCATATTGTAAAAGTAAAGATAGAATCCTCCTCCACCCCCAAAAAAGCCACAAGAAAAATAAAATTTAAAAACAGTATACTTCAATATATATTCAGGCACCATCATTTTTATGGTTGGGGTTGTATAGTGTCATAAGTCTTCCAGAATCGACTTGGGTCACAGCATTGTTAAGAAAAGATAAGTCATTCAGTGATGATTATCCTACAATATTGCTGGTACTTTGTATATAGTATATTTCCCATTGCACCTGCTAATGTAAGTCTTTCCAGATTTTACTGAGAGAAACCGGCCCATCCTTTCTTATAGCAGAATGGCTTTCATCAGATTCACATACTGCAGTTTGTTCAGTCATCCCCAACTGATGGACATCCCCTCAATTTCCACTTCCTTGTCACCAGAAAAAAAACTGCTATAAATATTCTTATGCATATAGATCCTTTTCCTTTCTATTTTTCATCTCTTCAGAATATGGACCTGGTAGTGGCTTTGCTAAGTCAAAGGGTAGGCATGGTTTTACATTCAAATGGATATAGTTCCCAATTACTCTACAGAATTCTTGAATCATTTCACTACTCCTACAATAGTGCATTAATGTCTCATTTTCACTACATCCCCTCTATCCTTTGTCAATGTCTTTCTGTCCTCTTAGTCAAACCAAGAGGTATAAGATAGTATCTCAGAATTGTTCTAATTGGCATCTCTCCAATAAACAGTGAGGACATTTTAAAAAAAATTTAGCTACATGAGGTGGCTAGGTGGCATAGTGGATAGAGCACTGGCCTTGGAGTCAGGAATACCTGGGTTCAAATCCAGCCTCAGACACTTAATAATTACGTAGCCGTGTGGCCTTGGGCAAGCCCTTAACCCCATTGCCTTGAAAAATCTAAAAAAAACAAAAAAAACCCAAAAAAAATATAGCCACAGTATATGTATGCCATGGAACACTATTGTTCTATTAGAAACCAGGAGGGATGGGAATTCAGGGAAGCCTGGAGGGATTTGCATGAACTGATGCTGAGTGAGATGAACAGAACAAGAAAAACACTGTACACCCTAACAGCAACATGGGGGTGATGATCAACCTTGATGGACTTGCTCATTCCATCAGTGCAACAATCAGGAACAATTTAGGGCTGTCTGCAATGGAGAATACCATCTGTATCCAGATAAAGAGCCGTGGAGTTTGAACAAAGTTCAAGGACTATTCCCTTTAATTTAGAGAAACAGATATCTTATTGTCTGATATTGTTATCTTTTATAGTTTTTGTTTCTTCCTTAAGGATATGATTTTTCTTTCATCACACTCAATTTAGATCAGTGTACAACATGGAAACAAATTAAAGACTGACAGATTGCTTTCTGGGGGTGGGGGGGAGGGAAGTAAGATTGGGGGAAAAATTGTAAAACTCAAATAAAATCTTTAATAAAAGAAAAAATATAGCATTGATAACCTAATCTGAAAACTGTTCATGTTTTGATCACTTATCAATTGTATGATGATTCATATTATTTGATTCAGTTCTTTATGCTTGAGCAATGAGGTCTTTATCAGAGAAACTTGTTTCAATATTTTTTCCCAGTTACTATTGCTAACTGTATTTCCCTCTATCCTAATTCTCCTACCCCATTTATCTTATTCTCTATCTTTTTTCCCCTCTTCCCTCAAAAGTCTTTTGCATCTGACACCCCTCTCCCACAATCTTTCCTCCCTTCTCTCAACTCCCCTTAACCTTTTTCCTATCCCCTTTCCCTCCAAGTTTTCTCTAGCATAAGAAAACTTTCTATACTCAATTGAGTGTGTATATTAATCCTTTTCTGAACCAATTTCAATGAGAGTAAGGCTCACTCACTCCCCCTCTACTCCCCCCACCTCCCAAACTACTGCAAATGCTTTTTTTTGTCTTTTATGTGAGATAATTCATCTCATTCTATATTCCCCTTTCCCTTTCTCCCCTACATTCCTTTCCTCATCCTTAACTCTTTTTAATATATTTCCCCTTCATATTCAGCTCCTACTTGTGCCTTGTTTATCAATACTCTATATTACTGCCTTAATAAATGAGAACGTTCATATAATCAGTATCATCTTCACATGCAGGAACATAAGCAGTTCAATATCATTAAGTCCCTTTATGATTTGCCTTTCCTGTTTACCTTTCATGCTTGACTTGAGTCTCATATTTGAAGATCTTATTTTCTATTCAACTTTGGTCTTTTCATCAGAAAATTTGAAAGTCCCCAATTTCATTGAATGTCCTCTTTTTCCCACTCAAAGAATATGTTCAATTTTACTAAGTAATTGATTCTTGACTCTTTTGCCTTTTGGAATTTCATAATCCTAGCCCTTTGATCCTTAATGTTGAAGTTACTAAATCTTGTGTTATCCTGACTATGGCTCCATAGTAATTGTATTATTTCTTTCTGGCTGCTTGCAGTAATTTTCTCCTTGACCTTAAAGTTCTGAAATTTAGCTGTAATATTTCTGGCAGTTTTGATTTTGAGATCTCTTTTGGTGGATCCTTTCAATTTCCATCTTACTCTCTATTTATTATCCTATAGAATATCAGGACAATTTTCCTTAATTATTTCTCAGAAGATGAAGTCTAGGCTCTTTTTTTGATCATGGTCTTCAGGCAGTCCAATAATTTTAATTTACTGAATCTATTTTCCAGGTCAATTGTTTTTCCAATGAGATATTACACAGTATCATCTATTTTTTCATTCATTTGATTTTGTTTTATTGTCTTAAATTCTCACAAAGTCATCAGTTTTCCTTTGCTCAATTTTATATTTTAAGGAATTATTTTCTTCAGTGAGTTTTTGTATCTCTTTTTCCATTTGGCCAAGTTGGATTTTTAAGATGTTATTTTCTTCAGTATTCTTTTGTAACTCCTTTACTAAACTGAGGACTTTTTCCATGATTTTCCTGCATCACTCTCCTTTCTCTTTCCAATTTTTCTTCTACCTCCCTCACTTGATATATCCTTTTTTGAGCTCTTCCAGGACATGAGATCAATTCATATTTTTCTTGGAAGGTTTAGATGTTGAAACTTTCACTTCATTATTTTTTTTCTGAGTGTGTATTTTGATCTTCCTTATTAAGATGATAACTTTCTATGGCCAGATTTTTTCTTCTTCTTCTGTTGTTTGCTCATTTTCTCAGCCTATAACTTGATTTTGTCTTTTTTTTAAGGTAGGGCTCCACTTTCAAAGTGGAGGGCACACTGTCTCAAACTTTTGAAGCTTTTTATTTACGGTTGTTCTCAGAGAAGAACTGGGAACTTGCAAATTTTCAATTTTTCCAAGGTGATATGATCAAAGAACAAGTTTTTACTACTCTCCTGCCTATGTCCTGGTCTGTGGGTGACCACAAGTACTTTCTGCACTGGAACTATGACAAGAGTCCCCTGCTCACCTGTGACAGCAAGCTCTGTTGTAGTACTCTTCTTCTTCTTCTTCTTCTTCTTCTTCTTCTTCTTCTTCTTCTTCTTCCTCCTCCTCCTCCTCCTCTTCATCTTCTTCTTCTTCCTGGGACTGCAGCCTAGAACTGCAACCACATCAGAATGTGGGCAAAGAAACAGAGTTCTGCCTCAATGATAGCAAACAGATCCCTCTAATCTCCCTTCTGACCCTTTCCATCTGTGCTGAGAGATCTATAAGTAGCTACCTCTGTTTATTCAGTGGTTCCCAAAGACTATTCTTGGTCCACTAGGGATCTGTGCTGTTGAGATATGCACTGGACTATTTCCTCCCTCCCCATCCCCTACTTCCCCCCACCCCAACATGTGGCAGCCTTTTCTGCTGATCTTCCAAGTTGTCCTTGGTAATCTCTGGGCTGAGAAGTCTGATGACTGCCACCACTACCACTAACTTCCAATCATCCCTGCTATCTGTTCCTGGATTGCTGGGGCTGGTTCACTCCAGTGTAGCCCCATGCTGCACAATACCCTTCTTCACTCTGGTGAAGCGCCTTCCCACTGATTTTCCAATTGAACTGAAAAATTGTTTCACTCATTCTTTTTGTGGGTTCTGTCACTCTAGAATTTATTTAGAGTCATTATTTAAAGGTATTTAGAGTGGTTTGGTAGAGTGCTCAGGTGAATCCCTGCCTTTACTCTGCCATCTTGGTTCTGTCGCCCCATTTTATTATTGTTATAAAGATTATTTCACATTTTATTATTTTCTTTTTTTTATAGTGACATATAAAAATATACATGATTTTTGTGAATTTGCCTTATGTCAATTCAATTTAAGAGCTATTTTTCCAAGTATGATCAAGGCACTTAATTATGTGGTTGACATATAACAACAGAAAGTATATAATATTGTCCCACAAAGAGGGCACCTTACTGGAATATCCAGATTTTATTTTTATTAAACTCATTATCTACATTAAGTATTCAATGACTTTTACCTTTTTAAAGTATGAAATTTTGTCCTTATAGTGATATTGAAGCTTCCTTAATTTCATATTTATTATTATAGTTTCTTTTACATTCCTTAATAATATTGTTTATATCCTGAAACAATGTTAAATAAGAATTGTAGGAATTGACATCATGGTTTAACACCTATTTTTAATAGGACTGACTCCAGTCTTTTTCTAATTTGTGGAACATTATTTTGTGGTCCCACACTCACAAACATAGCCACACATACTCAATTAAGTGATAGTTCTTCTATTCAAAAAATGATTATTATATTTTTCAATCTGTCTCTCCATTGAATAATATGATCCAATAGTCTTCATTTTCACTCATTAATAAAGTGCATTAATATTATTTGTTTTCATCATTTAAACCACTTTTACATTCTATTTGTAAGACAGGGATGCTAATAACAAGTAATCATTTTTATATATTTATTTGTTCTTAATTGTCAGTATTTTATTTAATATTTTCTGCCAATACACATGCTAGAATAGAACTTTCTTTCTCATGTTTGTCTTGATTTATTTGGAAATTAATACCATATTTACATTGTAGAAAGAGTTAGGGTGCCATCCTCCCCTTTTTTTTTAATATGTTGAAATGGTCTTAGTAATATAAGAATTACTAGTTCTTTAAAAGAGTTTTAGAATTCCATTGATTCCATTAGGAATACATGCCTTTTCCCAGAGTAACTATTTAATGACTTTTTTTATTTTTCCTGCTGAAAGGCTACTTAGGTAATCATTAGTTTTGATATTTCATGTTTTTATTAATAATTGCTTCTTTTAGCTTTATAAGTTTGTTATCCCAGAATCTTAATTGTTAATTTTCTTGATTTCGTTTCCCATATTTTGATTTTTCTTTTCCAATTAGAATTTTGTTGATTTGAGTTTCTTCTAGTTTTCAAAAATTAATCTTGTTAATTATTTGTCAAATTTGCTAATCATTTTGTGGAAAAATTTAGCTCTTTTATTTATAAATTGGTTCAATTGTTTTCTTATTTTCAAATCTATTGATCTCTGTTCTCGTCATGGTTATTTCTCTTCTGTTGCTTTCTTTTGGTTGGTTGTTTTGTGGATTTCCCAAGGTTTATTTGAGAGTAAATTCAATTCTGCAATTATATTCCTCTCTTTGGTAGTTACACAAGCATAGAGGATTATGTTTTTATCTCTTGAGAAAAGCTTTGATTTCATTCTATAGACTTTGAGATATGATAACAATCTATATGGAACAGTTAAGTAGCACAGTGAATAGCACACTGGATCTAGAGTTGGAAAGATTATAGTTCAAATCTGAATTCGTACACTTAATAGCTATTTGACCCTAGGCAAGTCACTTAACACCCTCCAAATTATTCCAGTGTTTTTGCTAAGAAATAAATAATAGGACACTGTTGAACTATTGGGCTTTGTTGTAGGACACTATTGGACAACAACCAATTTTTTAAAATTTTTGATGGAAATTATTTTTCTAATTTCCTCTTTCATTCAGTCATATTTAACAATTAATTTTGAAATTTCCTCTACTGCTTCTGCATTTTAAACAATTATATTATCTAATAATTATTTTATTATTTTCTAGAAGGGGTTAATAGCAAGATGTATCTTCTGAACCCTAGAAGATACAATGAGAGAGTATGTAGATGTTCTTGAAAAGTTCAACACCTGATGCAGGTGATGAAACTGTTTCTCAGGAAACTGTCAGACCCAGAAGCTATTACTGCTGAGCTACTCAGTGACCTTTGAAAAATCAAGGAAGAAAGAAGAGCAGTAAGGTGGAAGAATGGCAAACATTCTGATTTTCTAAAAGAGGAAGAAAACAGAGCTTATACTCTATGAATTAATCAAATTCTGGAATATATGTAGCATTTTTCTTTGCTTTTTGATTTTTGCAAGGCAGTGGGGTTAAGTGACTTGCCCAGCTGGTTGGCTTGTTCTTGTCCTTTATTATCCAAGAAGACTAAAATGACATCACTATGTTTGAGACAAATTAGTGTGTCTGACTGTGGTTGATCAGACTAGTAACAAGCTCAGAATGCTCTACCACAGGTTGAGCAAAAATAGTCCATATGAACACCTGGATTGCACACATACATGCTGTCGAATGTCAGTTTGGTCCTCCTCCAACTGAGAAATAAACCAAGATTGGCCATGGGACGAAGAAACCCTACTGAAAATTCCATGGCAGAAGGCCATGAGAGCAAGTCAAACAAATGGCCTGATTTAGAGAGGGAATGGAAGATATGAATTGAAGAATAAAGGGCAACTGGAATCCCTGTGTCCACAAAGATGGTCCAGCATGAGGCCAGAAGAAATGCTGATGAAAAAGAAGTGAATGATTTCAAAGGAAGACACAATTTGTGCTTCAGGTTCATGAAACAGAATGGACTAAGGCTATGTCCACACACTAGACTTGCCCAAAAGATGTCTGAAAACTGTGAGCAGGAGGTCCTTGACTTTCAAGATGAATAAAACTTGAGTTCAATAACTTTATTTAATACTTTTTTTTTTCAAATTTCAGGCCCCCAAATTAAGTTGCATCTTATACATGGCAGCATCTCATACATGGGGAAATGTGATAAGTAACAAGTGACTGAGGTCAGATTTGAATTCAGGTCCTCTGGATTCCAGGACCTGTGCTCTAATCTACTGTGCCACATAGCTGCCCCAAGAATTACTCTTAGGAAGGCAGTGGTTCAAGAACTGGAAGGTCCTCTTCCTTTCTGAAAGCAATGAGAATTTTAATTCTGGACATTTGTCCTTCTAGAACCAATGTGGACCAGAAGATGTCCCATGAAAATGGCTACAGTCTGTCTAGCTGACAGACTTTTGATCTTCCTTGGTTTTTGGAAGAAATATTTCAAAGTCAAAATAATCATTAGTAAATATTTAGAAAAGGATGTGGTGATTAATGATAGCCAATACAGCTTCAATAAAAAGAGATTATGCCCTGTGCTGAAAGGACTGTAAACTGTACATATCTTTTGACCCTGCAATATCAGTACTAGGTCTAGATCCAAAAGTGATATTTTTAAAAAAGGAAAAGGACCTACTTGTATAAAAATATTTATAGAAACTCTTGGTATATGACAAAGAATTGGAAATTGAAGTGATGCCCATCAATTGGGATATGGCTGAACAAATTATGGTATATGAATGCAAGGGAATACTACTTCATTAAATAAAATGACAAGCAAGGTGATTTCTGAAAAAAACCTGGAAAGACTTACATGAACTGATGCAAAGTGAAGTGAGCAGAATTAAGAGAACATTGAAGCTGCAATAAATGGCAATATTCAGTGAAAGACTTAGCTATAGGGGCAGCTAGGTGGCGCAATGGATAAAGCACTGGCCCTGGAGTCAGGAGGACCTGGGTTCAAATCCGGTCTCAGACCCTTAATAATTACCTAATTGTGTGGCCCTGGGCAAGCCACTTAACCCCATTTGCCTTGCCAAAAAAAAAAGACTTAGCTATTCTCAGCAATACAACAATGTAAGATAATTGCAAAGAACTTTTGATGAGAAATGCTATGTGTCTTCAGAAAAAGAGTCGATGGAGTCTAAATGTAGATACTTTATTTTTTGCATGTTTTCCCCTCTCTTTAGATCTGTCTTCTTTCTCTTTTTTTTCAAGGCAGTGGGGTTAAGTGACTTGCCCAATGTTATACAGCTAGGGAATTATTAAGGGTCTGAGGTTGGATTTGAACTCAGGTCCTCCTGACTCCAGGACTGGGGCTCTATTCACTGCACCACCTAGCTGCCTCTGTCTTCTTTCACAACATAATTGATGTGATACTATGTTTGATTGAACATATATAACATTTATTAAATTACTTGCTGTCTCAGGGGCAACCTGTAAGAAAATTTGGAACTCACAATTTAAAAAGAGAAAAATTGTTTTACACATATTTGGATAAAAAATTATTTACAAAAGAAATATAAAAATAGGTAGAGTTTTCCTACCTTGTCAGTTTATGCAATGTAATCTCATTTACTTTTTTAAAGTAGGATAATTATAGGGGCAGATTAGGTTAATACTATAGCTATAATTAATCAATATATTATTCTTATAGTTAAAAAGGAGAAATATATTAGAAAGTATACAAATTAGGAGCTATTTTAATGACTTGTCATAAAGTAATTATCTATGATTCTTAATTAAAGAGAGGTCTGTGGTGGAGTGCCCCAGGGATCTCTTTATCATTTTTATAAATGACATAGAAAATCACATAATTACAGAATTTTCACATTGCATGGCATCTCAAAAGTCAAATAATCTAACCAATATTCTTCAAATATTCCTCCTGCCTCAGAACTTTTATAAGCTCTGAGTGAAAACCTCTGATAAAAGTGATTCTAATACTTCCCATGTTAGCCTATCCTACTTTACAATCACTCTAATTACTAGCAAGTTTTTCTGTACACCAAGCAAAAATATTCCTCTTTGTAAATTCTACTCAGTGTTTCTGGTTCTTCTATCTTTGGCTCTATACAACAAGCATATGATTTTGACTCAAAAGTATAACTGGAAGCATTGATGGGCATGCTTAACAAATTTGTAGGTGATAGAAAAGCTAGTAGACACAGTTAACACACTAGATGACAGAGCCATAATCCAAATCTTTCTTGACTAGAACACCAGGACAAATGCAATAAATCAATGTAACAAATATAAAAGCTTTACCTTTGACAAGAAAAACCAATTTCATAAGCTTAAGGTAAGAGAGTTATGCCTAGACATTGAAAATGATATCTGAGTATTTAGTAGATTGCAAGCTCAATAGGAGTGAATAGTATGATACAAAACTAGAAATGTTAATGTTATATTAGACTTTATAGGAGAAGTATAGGGTCCAGATCTAGAGAGAGAGAGAGGTAATGACAAACTGAACTCAGCCTTGGTTAGACCAATTTTGGATGTTATGGTTTATTTTTTATACTATATTTTAGGAAGGGCATTCAGAATTCAGACATTAGACAAATAGAATGGTGAAGGGTCTCAGTTCTTGTCACATAAATATTAGCTGAAGAAACTGGAATTTAGTTTAGAGAAAAGATATAGGGGTTATATAGCTGTTTTGAAGTATTTGATGTTTGAAAATCAATAAGCAATTAACATTCATATACGATAATTTGTTCAATCGTTCCTGCATTGATGAGCATTCCCTCAATTTCCAGTTCTTTGCCACTACAAAAAGAGCTTCTATGAATATTTTGGAATAAGTGGGACTTTTCCCATTTTTATGATTTTTTTTTTCTGGAAACAGATCTAGTATTGGTATTACTGGGTCAAAGGGTATGATCAATTTTATTGCTCTTTGGGCATAGTTCCATATTTCTCTCCAGAATGGTTAGATTAGTTAACTATTCCACCAATAGCCTATTAATGTCCCAACCCTCCCACAACCTCTCCAACATTGATTATTTTCCCTTTTTTGTCATTTTAGCCAATCTGATAGGTATGAGGTAGCTAGGTGGTGCAGTAGATATAGCACTGACCTTGGAGTTAGGAGGATGGGAGTTCAAATTATGCCTCCGATACTTGTCACTTACTAGCTGTGTGACCTTGGGCAAGTTACTTAATCCTGACCACGTCTTATCCAGGTCCATCTCCAGTCATCCTGATTCTTATCTGGTCACTGGACCCAGATGACTCTGGAGAAGAAAGTAAGGTTGATAACTTGGCACAGCTCCCCCTCATTCAAATCCAAATCATGTACTTGTCATGGCATCGCCTCCTTGGTCTTCTTTGAGTATGAAGGATGAACATTATTATCATCATCAGGCATGAGATGATACTTCATAGTTGTTTTAACTTGCATTTCTCTAATCAGTAATTATTTGGATTGCTATAGTTTTTATTCTAGAAATTTCAGCTGGATGGGGAACTCCAGAGTTGGAAATAAGTTGACAAGTTATTTCTAATTCATAATTTTTTTATTTAAGGCAATGGGGTTAATTGACTTGCCCAAGGTCACACAACTAGGTAATTATTAAGTGTCTGAAGTCAGATTTGAACTTAGGTCTTCCTTACTCCAGGGCTGGTGCTCTAGCCACTGTGACACCTAGCTGTTGCCTAATTTGTAGTTTTAGAAAGCTCTTTGGGGAACTGAAATGTTAATATATGTACTTGCCAAAGGGGATATTTGAACGCAGTTGTCCATTTCTAAATTCTCAATACAACACTGACTCAGTATTCTGTTTAGTTTGTGGTCAGTCTCTGCCCTCAAGGTGCTCACAATATAATGGAGGAGACCACAAGAGAAGAAATATCTGCAAACAAGTCATAGATAAGATGAAGAGGAAGTAAATAAGAGACAGGTAATAAAATTAAAAAGACTTCCTAGAGAAGATGGGATCTCAGTTTTGAGCTAAAGGAAGCCTGTTGGCATCCAGCAAAAATGAAGAGAGTGAGAGTAGTTCAGGTATGGAGGACAACCAGAGAAAATATTTGTTGAGAGATGGCTTGCCTTGTTTATGGAACAGCAAGGGGTCATTATACAGTGGTGATTCTGGAGACAATAGGAAGTCCCTGGAGTTTATGGAGTGGGAAATGGTGGTAGTGTGACTTTGGTAGTAGAATGGAGAATATGTTGGAGTGGAGAGGACAGGTAAAATTAGACAAAAGACCTGGGTGCGTATGTAGCAAAGGAGACTGAAGACTGATCATATAAGTAGGAGGAGAAAGAGGAGAGATTTGTATTCCCCAAAATTTAAAAGGAAAATATTATCAAGGAGGAGAGGGTGACTTTTTTATTTCTCAAGAGAAGTATGAAGATAAAGAAAAGTCCATTAGACATTCTATTAGAAGAGAATAATAACTTTTACATTATTCTTATTATTCCACTTTAAACAAAGTTCTTCTGTCACATATATTGAAAAACAAAAGAAAACAAAACAAATAAAACACTGTTCAGGTGACAGAGGTATTTTTTTTAAAGACTGCCAGATGAGATACAGATGGATTATTTATCTGTATTTCATAGAGAGAGTTTCCATACCAGAAGTTTCCCACATGGACACATAAAATCACCATTCCAGAAATAACTTGCCTAGAGGTTTTGGAATTTGGAATTGTCTTTCATATACATTAGAAATTTTGCTTTTGATGTTACTTTTGATTTCCCTTAGATTTATTCCTTCTCTTTCTCTGAAATATTTTTTGTATAACTTTATTTAATTAATGCAGCACTTAAAATATTCAAATGATTGGTTGTTTTAGTTACCTTTTTGATTGGGAAAATTGTTGCCTGAAGTCTTCTTTGAGTGGCATTGTGTCACTATAAATTTTTCAAAGACTATCTCCACAACCCCCTACCCTCCCACCCCAGGTATCCATTGAGATTCTACTTTTCTCCTTCTCCTTTCTTTATTGATTTTTATTTTTTCTTGGTAGATTTTCCAAGGTTCATTGCATATGATTCTTAAATTTGTAAATATCATATTCTATTTTCTTCAATCTTTCCTTGTCTTCCTTGAAAAAATATATTGTGGCCTAAGTTAAAATTCTTAAAGGGTCAATGATTTTAATTACTTCCTTTTCTGACAGCTTGTAGTATTTTTCCTTTATAAACTTGGAATTTGACACTGACATATCTATGATATACCTATATACCTTGCTATGATATATATATATATAATATATAATATATATAATATATAATATATAATATATATATATATATATATATATATTTATTTATTTATTTATATATGTTAAAGTTTTGGATTTTCCTTCTTGGGTATTCTATGAATTACTTTTATTTATAGTTCACCAATTATACATAATTTTCTTTGAAATGCTAGGAGTTACCTGAATTTATTTTGTTTTTCCTATGGAAAAAAAGACCGGGTATCCCTACCATCTGCCACCAACTAAAAAGCACAAAGCAAGTGAGCAAACCTAGCTAAAGCAACAAGCATATCTTTGGGAAAGGCAGGTAAAGTGTGCTAGTCAAGCCAAAACCAACACCACTACCTTGACTACCATCTTCTCTGAGACCCTGTTGGAACAAGAACCTTGGGGATGGCAATGTTTTCAGTTCAGGTCTCTCAAAAATCATTCTGGAAGCACCTTCTATAGACATGAAACCTAGCAATGTCTCCTATAGGTCGGTCCTATAGCCATATCTATTGAAATTCCAGAAAGTTCTGTCCATCCCTGACATTGTAAAAATAATTTAACATCAAAAACTGATATTTAATTGATCAAAATGATAGTGATTAAGAAACATTACCATTTGCTCTTCCTCTGCATCCTAAGGACCATGTGACCTTTTCATCTGACTTAGAATTGTAAACTTCCCTGTATTTTTGTCTCCCACATTTGAATGCAAACTTTTTAGAGTAGAGAATATCTTACTTTTCTACTTGTAATCCAAGTATTTGTTTTTTCTTTTTAAAATTAAATTAAATTTTCCTAGTTACACATAAAAAACAAGTTTTAACATTCTTTTTGAAACTTTGAGTCTCCACTTCTTTCCACCCTCTCACCCCCATATGAGAAAGAAATCTTTTTGAAAAAAGTTGAAAATGTGTTGTCATGCAAAACATTTCCTTAACAGTCATGTTGTAAAAGTAAACCTCAAAAGAATTAAAGTTAAAAAAAAAGTATGTTTCAATTGCTATTCAGACACTATCAGCTCTTTAGAGATAGCATTCTTTATCATAAGTCCTTCAGAGCTATTTTGAATCACAATTACTGTTGAGAAAAGCTAAGTCATTCAGAGCTGATATGCTACTTTATTGCTGTTACTTTATACACAATACACTTCCTACTAAGTCTTTCCAGTTTTACTGAGAACATCTTGTTTATCATTTCTTATAGCATAATAGCACTCCAACATAGTCACATAACACAATTTGTTCAGGCATTCCTCAGATGATAGGCATCACTTCAATGTCTAATTCTTTACCACCAGAAAAGAGAGCGTGTCAAAATTTTTATATGTAGGTCCTTTTCTTTTCTGTTTTTCATCTCTTCTGGAATACAGACATGGTAGTATCATTGCTAGGTCAAAGGGTGTTCATATTTGTAGTCCTTTCAGTTTGACTCCAAATTGTTCTACAGAATAATTGAATAGTTTCATAACTCCTTCAACAATGCATTAATGTTTCATTTTCCCTACATTTTCTCCAACACTTGACATTTTCCTTTTCTGTCCTATTAGTCAATCCAATAGGTATAAGGTAGTATCTCAGAATTGTTCTAATTTTCATTTCTCTAATCAACAGTGAGGTAGGACATTTTTGATACCTCTCCTTAAAATTGTTCATATATTTTGATTATTTATCAATTGGGGAATGATTCTTATTATTTGATTCAGTTCTTTATGTTTGAGAAATGAGATCTTTATCAAAGAAACTTGTTTCAGTATTTCCTCCACCCCCCCCATGGGTACTATTGCTGACTGTATTTCCCTCCATCCTTTTTCCCCCACCCCCATTTATTCTGTTCTCACTCCTTTCACACTGTCCTCCTCAGAAGTGCTTTGCTTCTGACTACCTCCTCCCCCACTCTGTCCTCCCTTCTATCACCCGCCTACTCCCCCCCCCCCCCCCCCCCCGCCATTTTCCTGTAGGGCAAGATAGATTTCTAAATTCAATTGAATTTGTATGTTGTCGTTCCCTCTCTGAATCAATTCCAATGAGAATAAGGTTTAATCGCTCCCCGCCCCCCTCATTTTCCTTTTTTTACCCCACTCATGTGAACTGACACCCTATTCTATTTCCCTCTTTCCTTTTCTCCCAAAACATTTCTGTCTCATAATTTAACTCTTTTAAATATATTATCCCTTCTTATTCAACTCCTACCTGTACTCTGCCTATATATGCTCTTTCTAACTGTCCTATTAAATGTGAAAGAACATGAGTTATTATCTTCTACTATTTATCAGTATATATCTCTACTATATGAGTATCTACTATATCTACTATATATCAGTATATTTATCTACTATATATCAGCATCATTTTCCCCATGCAGGAATATAAGCAGTTCAGTATCATTAGGTTCCTTATGATTTGCCTTTCCTGTTTACCTTTTTATGCTTCAATTGAGTCTCATATTTGAAGATCAAATTTTCTATTCAGCACTGGTCTTTTCATCAGGAAAAGTTTGAAAGTTCTCTATTTCACTGAATTTCCATCTTCCCCCTGACAGAGTATGCTCAGTTTTGCTGGTAGCTCATTCTTGGTTGTAATCTAAGCTCTTTTGCCTTTCAGAATATTCCAAGTCCTATGATCTCTTAATGTAGAAAATGCTAAATCTTGTGATATCTGAACTGTGACTCCACGATGATTGATTTTTTTTTCTTTCTGGCTGCTTGCAATATTTTCTCTTTGACTTGAGATCTCTGAAATTTTGGCTATAATATTCCTGGGAGTTTCCATCTTGTGGTTTTTTTTTTCCAGGAGGTAATTGGGGTTTTTTTTTCAATTTCTATTTAAATTTAAATTTCTAGTATTTCTGTGTGGTTTTCCTTGATAATTACTTGAAAGATGATGTCCAGGCTTTATTTTTGATCATGGCGTTCAGGCTGTCAAGTAATTGTTATATGATCTCTTCTGGATCTATTTTCTGGATCAATTGAGATATTTTACATTGTCTTCTATTTCTCATTCTTTGGTTTTATTTTATTATTCTTGATATCTCACAAAGTCATCCTTTTATGTTTGCTCAATTTTATATTTTAAGTATAATTATTTTATTCAGTGACCATTTGTATCTCCTCTTTATTTGGTCAATTCTGATTTTTAAGGCATTCTTCTCTTCAATGCCTTTTTGTACTTCTCATGATTTTCCTACATCACTCTCATTTCACATCCCAATTTTTTCTCAACCTCTCTTACTTGCTTTTCAAAATCCTTTTTGAACTCTTCCATGTTCTGAGACTAATTCATATTTTTCTTGGAGGTTTTGGATATAGAAGCTTTGACTTTGTTATCTTCTTC
Source organism: Macrotis lagotis (assembly GCF_037893015.1). Classification (NCBI taxonomy): domain Eukaryota; kingdom Metazoa; phylum Chordata; class Mammalia; order Peramelemorphia; family Peramelidae; genus Macrotis; species Macrotis lagotis. Next base: position 179,549,141 of record NC_133663.1, read on the forward strand.
TGAATGTGTATTTTGATCTCTATTATTGCCAATGTAACTTTTTTTTTAAGATTTTTTTTTCAAGGCAATGGGGTTCAGTGGCTTGCCCAAGGCTACACAGCTAGGTAATTATTAAGTGTCCGAGGCTGGATTTGAACTCAGGTACTCCTGACTCCAAGGTCAGTGCTCTATCCACTGTGCCACCTAGTCGCCCCTGATGTAACATTTTACGGTCTGATTTTTTTTCTGTTATTTGCTCATTTTCCTAGCCTATGAGTTGATTTTAAATCTTTGTTAAAGTAGGACTTCAAGAATGGAGGGAACAGTGTCACAAAGTTTTGGGCTTTTTGCAACTGTTTTCAGATTACTAGGTATCTGCAAGTATTCAGTTCTTTCAAGGTGGTATGATAAAGCAAAGTTTTTACTATTCTGGATTGTGCTCTGATCTGTGGGTGACCACAAGCACTTTTTTCTGTCTTGGAATTTACACAAGAGTCCCTGTTTCTCTGGGGCAACAAACTCTGTTGTGCTACTACTACTCTTCCAGTGATGAAGGTTTTAAGGTATTTTACTATATTTTTCATATCAATCATTTTCATTGTTAATTCCCCTCTTTTTGAGATCAAAGTTCAATTTGACAAAAACATTTAAAGCAATTAACATATATGCAACAAATATTCTTTTGGAATTGTAAAATAGCCTATAGTAGATTTGGAAAGTATCTTAACAAAAACCAGTTCAATATTAATGAAACATAAAGTCTCCTTCTTTGGCAGTTATGGAAAGATAAATGATTCAAAAAAAAGGATAGATTTTTTTTTTTTAGAAAATATAATAAATTGGATAAAAGTTACAGAAATACTTTTAGAATTAACAGGTATTACTTTACTTAGCACTCATAAAGACTGAAAAATGTACATCCCATTATGGCTTTCCATGGGTGAGGTTCACATGAGCTCAACCAGAAATATTTCAGTATGGAAACATCATAAAATGGAATGTGTTATACATATCTGAGAGAAGCAGAGGTTAATTATATTAATTCAAGACTAGGTCATCACTATCATAAATTACAGATAGCACAGCTTTAAAGAGTTTAAACTTATTTACCAATTTATACATGGAAATGGCGAAATAAATTGATGCAAATAATGCCACAATAGGATAAAACTATTGGATTATACAGAAAAAACAAATTCACATGCTTCAAACATCTACCTAAATAAATAACTGAGAATTCAACTAATAATCTATACTATAAATGGACCATTATCAGACAGGTAGAACTGTTCCCACAATTACCTGGATCTAATGCCAATCAATAAAATTTTGAGCAAAATATTTTGTACATGTTGTCAGATCCAAAATTCATAATCTCCAACCCAGAAAAAGATTAAAAATCATGTGGGAACAAGATAACCATATAATGCTGTTTGTTTGGTCTGTTGCTGGAACTGAACCAAGGATTTTTCTTAAGCTTTGGAGTAATACCTTTATATTTATATTCAGCAACAAAACACAATTATTTTTTTAGATTCTATTTTTATTGTCTTTTTAATTTATTTATACATAACTAAAATATTCTTGTTGTAAGATTAAACATAATCTCCCTTCTGCTGCAAACATTTTAAAAACCTCATGAAAAATAAAGTAAAAAAAAGAGAAAAAAATGTGCTTCAGTCTGTGTTCCAATACCATCAGGTCTGTCTCTGGGGTGGATCGCATATCATTCCATATTTTTTCACAGTTGCTGTTGCTGATTGTAATTCCCTCCATCCATTCCTCCCAACTCTCATTTATTACATTTTATCTTTCCTTTCACTCAGTCCCTCTTTGAAAATGTTCTGTGGGGCAGCTGAGTGGCACAGTGGACAGAGCACATGCCTTGGGGTCAGGAGGTCCCAAGCCTACATTCCACCCCAGAGACCTAGCAACTACCTAGCCCCATGGTTCATGGCAGGCTACCCAATCCCTCTACCTTGCAAAAAGTAAAAAAGAAAATGTGTTATATCTAACTATCCTCTCCCATGATCATCTCTCTTCTCTGTCACCTACATCCCCCTCCCTTCCCCCTCCCTTCCCCCATCCCCTTTCTCTTCTTTTCTTCTAGATTTCTTTCCCCTATTATGCATGCTGTTTCCTCTCTGAGCCATTTCTGATGGTAATGAAGGGTCCCTCATTCCCCCTCACCTTCCCCCATTTCCATACCACTGCAAAACCTATTTCTTAACTCTTTTACATGAAATATCTTAACCTATTCTGCCTCTCCTTTCCCTTTCTATCAGAACATTTCCCTGTCACCCATTGACTCCATTTTTACAATATATTATACTTCAAATTCATCTCCCTCTTGTGCCTTGTCTATATATGCTCCTTCTAACTGCTCTGATAAATCAGAAGGTTCATATGAGTATTATCAATATCATCTTTCCATGCAAGAATACATGCAGTTCAACAACATTAAGTCCCTCATAATTTGTCTTTCCTATCCACCCTCTCTATGCTTCACTTGAGTCCTGTACTTGAAGTTCAAACTTTATGTTCAGTTCTGGTCATTTCAATAGGAACATTTGAAATTTCCCTGTTTCATTGACAGGCCATCTTTTACCCTGGAAAAGGACATTCAATTTTTCTGGGTAGTTGATTCTCAGTTGCATTCCAAGCTCTTTTACCTTTTGGGATATTGTATTCCAATCCCTCCAAGCCCTGAATATGGATGCTGCTAAATCCTGTGTAATCCTGACTTCAGTGCCATGATATTTGAATTGCTTCCTTCTGGCTGCTTGTAATATTTTCCCTTTGACTTGGGAGTTCTGGAACTTGGCTATGATATTCCTAGGGGTTATATCTTTTTGGATCTCTTTCTGGAGATCAGTGGATTCTCTCAATTTCTATTTTGCCCTCTGTTTCTAGAATATCAGGGCAATTTTCCTGTAGAAATTCTTTAAAAATGAAGTGAAGGTTCTTTTCCTGATCATGACTTTCAAATAGCCCAATAAATTTTAAATTGTCTCTTCTGGATCTGTTTTCCAAATCAGTTGTTTTTTCAATGAGATATTTCACATTTTCTTCTAATTTTTCATTCTTTTGGTGTTGAATTATTGTGTATTGATTCCTTGCAAAGTCATGGGCTTCCTTTAGCTCCATTCTACATTTGAAGGAGTTGTTTTCTTCAGAGAGCTTTCTTATCTCCTTTTCCATCTTGCCAGTTCTGCTCTTTAAGGTATTCTCCTCATTAACTTTTTGGATTGTTTTATCCATTTGACTTAAACTGTTTTTTTTTTTAACATGTTCAGCATTTTTTGGATCTCCTTGAATAAGCTGCTGAGCTGGTTTTCATGTTTTTCCTGCATCTCTTTCACTTCTTTTCCCAATTTTTCCTCTACCTCCCTTACTTGATTTTCAAAATCTTTTTTTTGAGCTCTGTCATAGCCTGAGCCCAACTTCTATATTTCTTAGAGTCTTTAGATGCAGAAGCTTGGACTTTCTCATCTTCTGAGTGCATGTTTTATCCCTCCATGGGACCAAAGTAAATGTCTGTTAGTCAGGTTCTTTTTTTCTGTTTACTCATTTCCCCAACCTGTGCCCTGGTTTTGGGGTGCTTCCTGAGCTTTTGAGTATTATTGGGACAACCCCGCAAGGGTCTCAGTTCCTTCAAGGTCTTATGGGAGGCTCCAGCTGCTCTCCTGCCTGTGCTCTGCTTTGTGGATGACCACAAGCACACCCCTCTGTCCCAGGGTTGTGAGGAGTGTCCCTACTGTATGACAGTATGGGGAATTAGACTGTGACCAGGGTCTGAATATGGACAAAGCCCTAGAGTCCTGTCCCAGGGACAGAGGAGAGACCTTAACAGTCTCCCCTACTCCCTTACCTTCCATGGACTGAGAGCTCTGGAAGGAGCTCCTGCTGGGTGGCTCTGTGGTGGGCCTGTTTCCATTTTCTGGGACCTGGGCTATGTTGAGATCCGTGCTGGGGGCTCTGCTCTTGTTCTGGCAGAGGTTTCCCT